>NC_034410.1:27435325-27618592 GCF_002078875.1 Numida meleagris | reverse complement strand
CTGGGGGTGCTGATTAATGCTCACCTGAGCATGAGCCAGCAGTGTGCCCAGGTGGCCAAGAAGGCCAGTGGCATTCTGGCTTGTATCAAAAATAATGTTGCCAGCATGAGCAGGAAGGTGATTTTACCTCTGTACTCAGCCCTGGTGAGGCCTCACCTCGAGTACTATGTTTGGCTTTGGCCTGTCACAACAAGAAAGACAGCAATGTCCTGGAGCATGTTCAGAGAAGGGCAAGAAAACTGGTGAAGGGTCTGGAGCACAAGTCTTAATGGGAGCAGCTGAAGGAACTGGGATTCTAGTTTGGAGGAGAGAAGGCTCAGGGGAGACTTTATAGCTCTTTACAACTACCTGAAAGGAGGTTGTAGTGAGGTGGTGCTTGCCTTTTCTCTCATGTAACAGGAATAGGATGAGACATAATGGCCTCAAGTTGTGCTGAGAAGTATCAGGTTGGCTTTTAGGAAAAAAATTCTTCTCTGAAACAGTGGTCAGGCACCGGAGCAGGCTGCCCGGGGAAGTGATGGAGTCACTGTCTCTGGAGGTGTTCAAGAAACGTGTAGATGCAGTACTTGGGGACATAGGTTAGTAGGGAAATATTGATGGTGGACACTTGTACTGGATGATCTCAGATGTCTTTTCCAACTTAATAATTGTGTGATTCTAAATTAGAAATATGGAAAGCTATACAGACTGGCATGCAGAAGAATGTTAATTCATTAACAATAAAGCTAGATTTTCATTTGTTTTTCAAATTTTAAGATTCATTTTGTAAGACATAAGTTATTTTGGTATAGTTACCAAGAGATAATGAGCTAGTAGTCTAGCTGATTATGGAATGTCCTGTTGTGTAATCATTTAATATAAAATACATGTTGTTTTATTTTCACTTCCCCAAATTGCATTGCTTGAATTCAGAGCATCTTAGCATTCTGTGCATTGCAAATTTTGCATTAAAAGTCTCTAGTTAAACATATGCACAGTGCTTAGTATTCTGAAAATATGCTGAAATAGTTATGGTTTCTAATTATAAGAAAATAATTAGGTCAAAATGTATTAAAGGCAGCCTGCTATAAAATGAAAAAAAAATACATGCACAAAAACCTTCTGAATATTTTTGAGTAATTTGTTAAACTGATTCTTGTGGAATGATTATGTGGAAGATAGTTTCTCTATAATCCAGTGGAAAGATAGTCTGTGGTTCTAGGTGGAAAGTTAATTAAGTGGTATTGAAATTGTTAGTGTTTCTGCTTTTGCAAAGAAGAAAGCTGAGAAGAACTTGGAAACCCTCTTCTCTGGCTTATATGGAACTGCATACATCCAAAAGGCTGACTTTTAGTTATTTAAGTGCTGTTTCCAGGATACGTTTCACTGGTCTCAGTAGAATTTCCTAAGCCTCTGGTGACTTGTACTGTATGTATGCCAGGCACCATACAGATAGGAACTATTTTACCTAACTCACATTTAGACAAGACAAATTTGTTGGAAAAGAACTTGAGCAACTGGAATAGGAGTTTCAGAGTTTTCTGCATCAGGACCAAGTGGTACAAAAATCTCATGATCCTTATTGTTGTATCCTTGCATTTAGATTGCAAATTGTTTATGATTCTTAATTAAGTAATTAAAAAAAAAAGTACTTTAAAAGCTTCAATTTGTTTTGCAGCCCATCTATTTTTTCACTTTCAGTGGAGACCCACAGAAACTGATTATCTGTAGTCAGTTTGGAGTGTCTGAGTACAGAAAAAATATTCCAGGCCTGTGCTGCTCTTCAATATTAGTAAGTGTCTAGTGTGCATTTCCCAGGACACTTCATTATTTGCTGTGCTGCCCAACTTTGCTAATTCTATATGAACAAACTGGTCTTTCGGTTGTGCAAGTTTGGTGCTTTGTAATAACATGGAAACTAGAGCTGTATAATCATCTATAAATTGAGTGAACTCTTTGCCCAGACATTATCTATTCCAGAAATTACAAATTTCAGGTAGGACTTTTTTCTTGTGTGAAGAAAAATCTCAACATTTCAGTGAGAACTTTAAACGTACTTTCATTTGTATTTCTCTTAGCTTAGTTAGTCTTCAGCTATCTGATCATACTTTTGTGAGGAAATGCTGCTGTTCTTCCCTTTCCTTCATTCTATTTGCCTGTTAAACTATATCAGTTTGAGAGGAAACTAATAATAATTAAAAAATGAAATCATTTTCTTTCCACATTATAATTATTAAATGTTTAGTTCTACTCTCTCTTCATTTCTCCTGTAACATATACAGTTTCATTCTTCCCTATATATTATTTTGCCAAGGCTGTATCTTTGGTTCTGATGCTATAGGCCCATTCCAAATATCAATTGAGATGATTGAGTCTCTAGTTTTTTGATTGAGTCTCTAGTTTTTTCCAGTTGGTACTGGATTATACTGTAATAGTCCAATGGGAAATTAGAAAAGCAATTACTTTTATTAAGAAGCTTAATTGAATAGAAAGACCCTTTCAGAAAACTTAATCTCAATTGACAGCTCAATTAAAGACAATACAGGGTGATGGCATCAGCAAAGTGTTGCTTCCTAGCAAGTGATTTTACAGTCAATATTAATTATCTAGTTTTTCTTCTGTGAATTATGAAACTTTTTTGAATGCTTAATCTGTCAGTTTGCAAAGTGGGAATGCAGATGGAACTGCAGCATCAGGTACTACTGCTACTTCCATAGCTGCCTTAAGGCCTTTTGGTAAGAGTATTTTTCAAAGTTACTTTTCTTAGAAATTAGGATAGAACACTTCTTATTTAGATGTATAATTTGGATGCAGATGCAATATTTGTCTCTTTACCAGGTTGAAAGTGATTTTTGTTTTTTCTTACCCATTCTATAGTTTCTAGCTTCTCAGCAGTGTTTATCTTGGGGCAAGCAACATCATGCCACATGCTTCCAGAAGAATCTATCATCATATTTGAGGGGTTTTTATGCACTATTATCTAATTTCAGATACTATTAAAAATTATGTAAACTCCCCATAGAACTTGCAGATATTTTAAACAAAATAGATAATAAACCAACTTTTTTTTGTTGTTATCTCTTTAAATACTCATTTCAAGATTCTCCTTTATTTACAGCTCATTAAACAGACTTTCAGTTTCCAGACTCTATTATTTTCTGGATAATTTTCTAGTTCTTTTTTATCATTATTTAGTTTCTTATATATGGAAAATTAATATGAGTCATTTAATGTACTTGAATTCCTCAGCTTTCTCTCTGATCTTTAAGGTCTTCTTTCATTACTTTGCATATTGCTAACTAACTAGATTCATTTTTTTTCTAGAAAGAAGATTAAAGTATGCTTATCTTATGTTGATTAAGAAAGATACCTTTATTTTTATATATCAGAATGCCATCTGTAGCCTCTACTGACCGAAAAAAAAAAACACCATTATTTTTGAGTATTCAGTAAAACAGATTGATTTTTTTTCTAATGTATCACTAACAGTATAATTTAATTATTTCTAATTTATTAGATTTGTGACATCTAATTTTAAAAATGTAAAATAATGTGAAATGCGAGATTTTAAATGTACTTCTGAGATGATCCTATTTGCTATGATTTTTAGTCAAATCCAAGCTCAGCATTTCTCTTAAATGTGGGACACTTTCCCTTTAAGAAGGGATGAAGTAGCTTTGCATAATTTCTCTTTTGACAAACTTTGCAAATTTGGCTATTGTGGGTATAGATTTGTCCCTCAGGCTGAGAAAATAGCTCAGTTATTTCAGAAGCTTTGAGTAATTAATGGTTTTCTCTGTGAATTAAAATTCTTTTGCTGCAACACTTAAAATGGAGATGTGTCATTTTGTGGTCAGCTTTGCCACATTTCTTAATGGCATTTTGAAAAACCTGTGGAGATCTGAGTGTCTGGAGGGGCTACACTGCAACTCTACAATACCTCACTGAAAGTTTTATAGGGATAGAGGGCTTGTACAGCACCAGCCTCCTGGATGCTTTTATCCTCTGTCTTCCACTTCCAATTGCTTCATGCCAGGCATTCGGTCTCTAGTACTTCCAGCCTCAAATAAATAGACCTCATCCCTGGGTAAATTGAAGTACTTGTGCTAATATAGAAAGATCCCAAATTTGCCCTGCCTCTCACAGTGCGCATGTGGGCAGTTGAGAGACCATGCAGAATAGTTGACCATGCTCATTGAAACCTTTCTTCCAGTCAAGGTGCTAAGCTGGATGTCTCTTACCTGCTTGGGCACTGGCTTTCAAAAAATTATATGAATTTATTATCCTTGAGTTCTGTTCTTCTGCAACTCTTAACTGTATGCCAAACTTAGTTAAAACTGACCACTCTTCTTGAACGTTATTTAAAAATAGGGAATAGGAACATTTAAACCTCATTTATCTTAAAGAAACTTAAAGCTGGCTAAAGACAAGCTAAACCATAAATGTTATTAGATCACGAGTAGACTTCTGAATAGCTTTACGTAACAGTAGCACATTTTTCTGATTGGTATTTTACTTTATAGAAGACTTCCAGTTCATGAATTCCTCTTGGAAATTCATCTAAAATACTTTCTGCTACACACGAATATTGTTTATCCAGAAGTGCTAGAGAATATGGCTCTTAAATATGCATATTTTTAAAATGACAATATATAAGGAGAATCAGAGCTTATTTCCTGGTCTTCCTAGTTGTCCTACTTTGTTTATTTCTCTGTACTGATGTGCAGTTCTTACTTGATTATTCCTGATTTCTATACTTGCTGTTTGTGTCACTGTCATATTCTATGCTGTGTTTGAATGTTTGGACTATAATACATTATGAAACAATTTTTTTATAACTTACAGTGAAACTACAGCAGGCAGTCATCAGTAGCAGACATGTCTGTACTGCTGTGCTAATCTATTTCTAAGAATTACTTTACTAGTGGTTCTCTGTATGAAATGCATGCACATCAACATTTAAAATCCTTAGACTCAATCACCCTTTGCTGTGTTCACCCTGCAACACATGAAATGTGTAACTTCTGAAGAGTGAGACTACTAGAGAAGAGTATGCACATAAAAATCAACAACTACTGCAGTGCCATCAGGGAAAATGGTTAAAGGAAACAAGCATGTATTTCTAACAGTACTTCAGTTATTTAAGTTCGGTATTTCTACTAAATAAAATGAAGGTTAATTTATCTATATGCTGTTACATGTTTTAGTCTTTCTAACATTAAAAACAGCTTTGCGACTAATGAATTTTTCATGAAATATTCTGTCACCTTCACTAAAAGAAAATTGAAAGGTATTTCACAAAGTACAGTACTATTTTAATAAGACCTGATTTAGACTCATCTCTGAGAACAAATTATGTTGTAGCTTTAATATCACAGAACTGGGGAGGAAAAAAAAACACAGAAGCAAGGAAGTTCGACTTGGCAATTTCAAGCTGAATTTGCATTTTCTGAAGGTTATTCAGGTGAGGAACTGAAGAAGATCCTATATCTATGCCTTATTTCAAAGCCACTTACATCACAGGAGCTCTGCTGCTTGCAGCACTATTTGGAATTGGCAAGCATGATGTATGCCGTATCTCCCATTTTGCCTGCATCAAGCCTACCTTCCTTATTATCTGTGTCAGGTGAAGCCTCCTACGGAAGGATCAAGGGCTAATCATTAAAGGGTAAAAATTCTAAATAAGGTCTGAAATTCCGACTCACAAGTGCTAAAGTACTGCACCAAAAATAACTCCATGCAGGTGGATGACTATTCATACATATGCAAATGTACAATATCAAGGATTTACTTTCCACATAACAAGCTTGAATAGATAACTGACAGAAATGAGCAAAATTTTCAACATCAGAACTGTTTTGTGTTCTGTGAAATGGGCTGTGCATGTTTATTCATATTAGCAAACTGGTAGCAGTGATTCCATCCAAGATAGACAGACTAGTCATGAAAATAAGGACTCACCAAAATTGATAAATGTTGAAGTGTTTGTTATACACTGAAGCAGATAATTCTCAGTATTGCAGTTATTAAAGCTAAAATATAGTAAAAAATGCTGAATTACAGAAAATAGAGGAAATGCCAGTTGATAATTTATGTGCTCATGATCTAAGTATGGAATAATTAACCTAAAAAGTGTAATTAAGATTTGCATTTAGGAGGTAGAAAATGCATGGATTGTATTTGTTGATTGGTTACCTGATTTGTGTTTAATTTACTATTTAGAAACAAACTTTTTTTTTTTTTTTTTTTTGCCATAGAGCTCTAAGGTTGGGGTTTATACAGATTGGGTGAATAATAAACACATGGACTCTGTTTAGATTAGACACCAAAACCAGATATCAAACTCTATTGTGCTAGCTTCTCTATGAGATTTCAAAGCATGTTTATTCATGGATTTAGATAGGATCAATCAGAGAAGTAAAATATATAAATATACCAAAGGAAATAAGGGGCTTGTTCTTCAAAATGGTACAAAAGATTGATTATACAAACACTTAGAATTTAATTCCAAGTATGTGGTTCCTGCTGCCTAATGCAAAGTTCAATGTATTTTGTTCTTCAAAACTTCTTAGAAGTTGCATGTATTCACATATCCAATATTGCAGTAATCTTCCTAGTTGTTATGTCATCATGACAGTTTATGCAAAAGTTGAACTAGTCTTTTCAACAGCTTTTCTTAATAGATTTTTCAGAGAACATCCAACAAGTATTCATACTACCTGCAAAAGCATCACCATTTCCTTTTATAATTGTCAGACAAAAGATAAACTGATGGTATAAAAAGTAGACCTTTTTTCTATTATTTTCTGAAGGGATTCAAAGTCTCCACCTCTCCCTTGGTCAGAATTTTATCACCTAGTCTGGTCTTGATGGGACTTGAGTTTAAAGAACAGATTTTTTTTTTTTTAATTGTATCAAAATGACAGCTCAAAGTATGGCTTTGTAGATTCCCTAGGTGGAGAAGCATCCTTGATCCCAGGAGAAACAGAAAACAAAAACAAGTTCTTGACCTTTCTGAAGGGATATGTATACTGTATTATTCTGGTTTTGGTCCAATTGATTTTTTTCTGTGTTGGCCTCCATTCACAGGAAATGAAAATTTTTAATTTTCTTCCTGTAAGGTAAGAGTTGCAAGTGTGTATTTGCTGAGAACAAGAGGTCTGTACTGGGGCACCTGTATCATGCACTTAAACTGCTGAGCAACTCTGGGAAATCTATTGGTGAACCTGCTTGAGCCAGGAGGGTTGGATCAGCTGACCTCCAGAGGTCGCTTCCAATCTCAACTATTCTAAGATTCTGTGAAGTTTTTGGAACATTACCGCTTTGCTCTCTGTCTATATTTCTGTGTAAATACAATCAATTCTCCTGTGGTTTGTACAGACCTTGATCCTGTGTTTATACTGGGAATGCTTGAAACATGGTTACTATACTTAGTCTCCCCAGGGGGTTATGAAAGAAAATGTCCCACTGGAGGCCCAGGGGGAGTGAAACATTGATCTGCAAAGTACTTTAAAAGGGAGGGGAAAAAAAAAAAAAAAGGAATCTGTGGTTGTCTTTAAATGTAGCATTTTTGTTACCAAGAAGAAAAAAAAATCATCTGACTAAATACTTCAGGTTTGTAATGTTAAGAGGATTTTAAAAATCACGGTCTTAAATCACGGTGCTGGTTTCGTGTGCTTAGATTCCAAATATCAATTAATTAATGGGGCAACAACAGAACTGGAATATATCAAAGCATACCCCTAAATGCTTTTCTCAGAGTATCCCGTTGCTCTTTAAAAACAATAACTATTTTCACCTTAGTTATATGGTGTAAGTCTAGAATTAGCCATATTGGTAGCTCTGGCAGTAGTGCAAATAGGGTAGAACTTAGCTATTAAATAGCATGTTCTCTTAAAGAAAAAAAAAATCTAACTTTGACCCTGGAATCTGCTTGTATTTATTTCCAGAGAAGTCAGTGGAAAATGCTCTTAGTACATACTTTCAACTGTATGTAGAACGTCACAAAACATATCATAAGAACATAAAAGGTCACATAACAAATACGAGCATTTTAATGATATTATGTGGTAGGAAGTATTAAAAAAGCTCATTAATTAAAAATTATACAAAGCAAGTTATCTAAAGGATCTGCAATATAACGTTGATGTGTATATTACTTATACATGTTTTGAGATGAGGCATTGGTGACCAAGAGAGCAGTATAAGGTGCATCAGGTTGATTTTTAAGGATCAAATCTCTTTTTAGATACAGCAAAATATCTTTTATTGCAATAGTATAAAATATATTGCTCAAGTGATTTGAAGAGAGAGATTTCTGATCTATCAGCAGAAAATAAGTTCAGAAGGAGAAAAAAAATCATCAAATTGATCAGTAACTATGGAATAATCTGCAATCTAAGGACTACAAAACAGAGCAGATTCTAGCTAGCCACTGTTTGCTACTGTTGATTTATCTTATTTCTCTATTGCTTTAAAACAAATGAAAGTTTATTTTTGAAGACTCCTGATGACCTCCTCATTAATAACTTCAGCAAAGTTTTTCTTCACGTTTTTCATTGTTTGCCATCTTTCGTCTCCTATCTTGTAAGCCTGACTTTTCCCTTTCTGTTCCAAGGAAGGAATGACAGGTGTACCAGAAAATGAAGTACAATATCACTGTATGGATTTTAAAGAATGGGAATAAATCACGTTATCTTTGTACGTGGAGAGGGGGCAGGGGAAAGAAAACAAGAATTTTTTTTAATAACATTTCTGTTCAAATGTTTCTGTAGGGGTCTCTGTAAAGCT
This sequence comes from Numida meleagris, assembly GCF_002078875.1. NCBI lineage: Eukaryota > Metazoa > Chordata > Aves > Galliformes > Numididae > Numida > Numida meleagris. Next base: position 27,609,823 of record NC_034410.1, on the reverse strand, counting down.
ATGGTGGAAATAACATGGGGGATAGAGTTGCAAAAGAGTTTGTTCTAAAACTGCAGCCCAGCTAGTGAAAATTTAGATGCTGGAATGTCTATTTTTGTTCTCTTTCCAATTCTTACTGCTTAGAGGGTATTTTTTTGAAGACAAGGAATTTCAAAATAATGTTAGTACTCTATATGTTTCTTGTTCTCTCTGTTCTTTACCTTGTCCTGCAAGAACATGGAAGGTTACTATTTGCACTGCTTCTATTTTCACTGTATTTCCATGAATCCTTCTTCTGTTCCACTCTTTGATTCCTTAAACCTTTTAGTCAGCTATTGTCTTTGTAAGTCCTGCACATATGCTCTCTATCATAAAAGCTTTGTATATTTTTAATGATCTGTGAAAGTTCTGTGCTGCCTCTTATCATGTGTATTCTGTTCTATACTACCTCTGTCAGCACGTAAATTAAGGAAAAAGTGGATGTTCTCAGTTCTCTACTGTTCCTCTTGTCATAAATAATGTAGGGAGATGATTTTTACAAATATCTGCTACATATTTATTATTTTGAGACATGGCAACGTACTGCTACCTTTCTTTGATCGACCTGTAGGAAGTACACATGCAGGTATGATATTAAATATAAGAAACATATGCAAAGCAAAATTTAGAGAAAATTTGGCAAACAGAGGAAGAAAGACAACAAAAACCAAGAACCTGTCAATATGTCTTTCATTTTGTGTTTTATTAACAGGAATGATCTTTGTGCAAAGTGCATATAGTGAACTAACAACATGTAATAATTCAGGCCATCAGAACTGTGGAATGATTACCATTTACCAGAGAATATGTTACACTTACACTGCTGATAAATTACATTTAGCATAAAACAAAAGCCTTCCTATAATAAATTACCTTGGCTTTTGGATGTTAAATAGTGATTCTGTACTCAGCTCTGGTGAGGCCCCACCTCGATTACTGTGTCCAGTTTTGGGCCCCTCACTGCAAGAAAGACATTGAGGCCCTGGAGCGTGTTCAGAGGAGGGTGACGAAGCTGGTGAGGGGTCTGGAGCACAGGCCTTACAAGGAGCAGCTGAGGGAGCTGGGATTGTTCAGCCTGGAGAAGAGGAGGCTCAGGGGGGACCTTATCGCTCTCTTTAACTACCTGAAGGGAGGTTGTAGTGAGCTGGGGGTCAGCCTCTTCTCTCTTATAACTAGTGACAGGACGAGGGGGAATGGCCTCAAGTTGCACCAGGGGAGATTCAGGCTGGACATTAGGAAACACGACTTTTCTGAAAGAGTGGTCAGGCACTGGAATGGGCTGCCCAGGGAGGTGGTTGAGTCACCATCCCTGGAGGTGTTCAAGAAACATTTAGCTATAGTGTTGAGAGACATGGTTTAGTGGGGTTATTGGTAGTAGGTGGATGGTTGGACTGGATGATCTTGTAGGTCTTTTCCAACCTAGCTAATTCTATGATTCCAAAATTCCAGATTCAATGAATGTTTAAGGACATGCAATGTCTCACATAGTTTTAGACAGTTCAGTAAACATACAGATGATCATTAATGTTTTAAAATCATCTTTTCAAATATAAAGCCATCTTTGAGATGTTTCATAAATATCTTTCTTTAATGGCTGTTAGCCAGATGCTTCTTTTTGATACCCTGTGTATACATACAATGAAGTGTAGTGAAAAAATTTTGCATGTCTGCTATAATGCTTCATCAAGAAATATACAGTAAATACGTTTTACCCCTTAACTCCAGGCTAGCTGAATATTAAAGAATTTATAGAGTTTAATAGGCTTTTATATTACATCATTTAAGAATGAATGAGTTAGCAGACATCTGCTTCTTAGATAATCTTTAACCAAACAGTCTTTTCAAACTGAACAAACATTTCGCATTTACTATGACTAAGGGCTCATTCCTGCATCCAGCTGAAATAAATTGAACTTTTCATGTAGATTAATGACCTTGTAAACCCATTGCCCACTGATATCTCTGATAATCTTCCCATTTAGATAAGATGGCTTTAGATTGAGATCCATCTTTAAAATAGGAGCAATAGAGGAGAAAACTGCATATGCAGACAGAAGTAAAAATGAGTAACAAGAAAAGAAAAAATAGATTTAAATTCACTGGTATGTACTATAATCCATCTGCTGTTGCTGAAAGTACTAGAAATGTTATAACTCCGGAGTTTAGAATAATACAGTAGTAATTAAAATAATGTTGCTCTTACATGTCTTCTAAAAATTCCCAGGGTTTTTCCAGAGGAGGTAGTGCACAGCCTGGCCCCAGCACTGCAGATTTTTTTTCCTTCCCTTGCGCAGGATTTTGCTTTTGTTCTTATCAAATTTCCTAAGGTTCCCATTGGTCCACTTCTCCAGTCTCTCTGGAGTCTCCCCGGTCCACTAATGTCTAAGTCCCTCTGGATGGTAGTCTTGCCCTTAAACATGTCAATTAGTCCTCCCAGTTTGTGTCTCTCCCCTCAGGTGACCTCTCAGACTCAAAGAACATGCATCTGTGTGTCTATCTGGTTACTGATATACATGTAAGGTCAGGTTCCAGGATAGATCCCTGGGCAATTCTTGTTGCTGCCAGCACAAGTACAGTCCATTAACAGGTACAGTCTGAGCTTGACCATCTAGCATCTTGACCCCTCTAGTTTCCTCCTGTGTAGTCTGTAATGTCCTAGTTTGGATACAAGAATGTTGTGGAAAAAAGAGTAGAAAGCCTTGCAAAAGTCAAGATACACCTGATACAGTCACACCCATCGTTCAACTCTTGTCCATGCATTCAGCCATTTTAATGCAGAGGACAGGCAGATTGATCAGGCTAGATTTACCCTTGGTAAATTCACCTTGACCATTCCTGTTTGCCATTTTCTCCTTCATGTGTCTCAAAATGTGTTCTAAGAGGATTCATCCCAGGATTCTCCCAGAGGCAGAAACAAGACTGCCTTACCTGTGGCAGTTAGGGAATGTACCCCTATATCAGTGATAAACCTACAGATATATAATACTGAAAGTATTTACTTTTATATTAATGTCACTAATGAAAGAGCAGTTAAAGATTTGGTTAGAATATCTGGTATACTGGATAAGGAGTTCATGTTGCATGTTTTCCTTTAGCTACTATAGTGTTATGTATATGTATATAAATGTATATATCAAATGTGGGTATTGTGAATAGTAGTAGACCTGTAGGCCTCTGGGTATTTCACAATATTTTTTTTTCCCTCTTTAACATAACGATGCTACTCAAGGTGAATATATTGAGTGCATTGTACATACTGTATGTTAATTCCTTTCACCACAATATTTAACGTTATGTGATGCAAGCACAATGCATGCAGGATCTTATTTCTGACAAAAATGATGGTATTCCTCTTTGGATCCCTGTGACAGAATTGCCTGGGAGTTTGGTATTTCAGGCAGGGAGCAGTATATTTCTAGTGTATACTGACATTTTCTAATGAATATACACAAAGTATAGAAGTACTGAGTGAAAGATGCTTTTCTTTATATTACATTCCCATCACCAAAAAAAAAAAAAAAGTGTACATTTGGTAATTTAAGTTTTGAGAAGTTTCTTTTTTTGGTGAACTATATCTGCTTCTGATAACTATATATTCTGAAACAGATTTCCATTATATATAGCTAATTTATCTCAGCTGAATTCACATGGAGTTAGATTAGTTTTCAATAGTTTACACCTGTGACTTTCAACAGTCATGCTACCACTGAAATCGCCTTTGGAAGACCGAACTCTTTCTCCCAAAAGTACTAATACATAATAACTGCAGATGCTTGATACTGTTGCAACTTCTCAATAGCAAGTAAAAGGCAGTGGAGACTGGGAATTGTTTTCACTGTTAAGGTTCATGGGTTTTATGCTTTTTTTCTTTCACAAATGGTAAAAGGCTTAGGGCTCTCAGTTCACGATAAAGGCAAATTAAATGAGTGATCAAAAGTCATGCCTAGCAACACAAATAATTTAAATATTCAAACACAGGCATAGACTATCATAAGTTTATTATTTTTACATTCTGGCTGTGGATCCTCAACTTCAATTATTTTTCTCTGCTGTGAGAGAATGAGCTGTTAAGGGTCAAACTTTCTGTATATTTTAATATTTTTACGGTATGTGTTTGAATAATGAAAGAGAGGAGACTACGAGCAACGTGCTGCTCCTAGAACTGAAACCAGACCAAAGCTGCTGACATGAATGTGCTACTCTCAAACACTGTCTTTGAGCTTTAGGCTGAAAAAGCCCTATCTGTATTCCATCTGTCTATCTCCCATTGAACTGGCCTATTCTCAGAACTGCATACACTGTAAGCCTGATTCTAAGGCTAGCCATATGGATAGCAGACTTCCTAAGTATATTTCAGTGCAAACAAATGTCTTAATGTTAGTGTCCCTTAGTTTGACATCTTCTCTGTTGATCTTACATGGCTCTGCTGTACTGAGTTGGCTTTGGCCTGTGTGGGGGTTGCCTCTTTTCAAAGGAAAATTAAATATTTAACAAAGTGGTTTGTTTTTCAACAGTAGCAAAGATCTCAAATTTAACTCCAGTGCTTTAAAGCTGGAATTGACATTCCATGGTACTTGGTGGGTGTCTTCCCTTTCAATAAGAACAGAAGTTGTATGCTGTCCCAACACGCAGCAGAAGAGAACAACAAAGGTTCAAATTAAATGAGTTGTATGAAAGTTATACACAGCATTAAAAAATGGCTGTAACTATGAAACATTATTTTAGCTAGTAATTTTGATTCTAATGTGACCTTATGTAACTCAGAGCGCTTGAAAGCAATTTTTGAGGCAAAATGGTCTTTCAAAACCAGGCTCCCTCCCTCAAGCCACTAAATCAAGCATTTTATTGCAGAGCCTATAAATTTTTTGTGTTGTACTGCAATGATTTATCACAATTAAGTAACTAGTCATTGTACTTCACTGTTTTGATCCATATTTAGTAACCCAAAGTTCAAATATACTATGACTGAATTCCTTCCCTGGGAGAAAAAGAATCTCTTGAAATCCATGTTTTAAAGGGAAAGCAATATATTCAATGTACAAGACTAAAGCCAAATACTTGTCATATGCCAATGACAAACTTCTGTTTGAAAAGATATTTATAAGGTTTACTACTGGATCGGAAATATAAAAGTGAAAGTTCATGAAACTGCCCTTCATTGAATAGCTTTTCTCATAGTTACAGAGCAATGTTTTAAATTATTATTATTTTTATCATTTTTACTTTTTTTATTTTCATTTTAATTATTTTTTATTTTATTATTTTGTGTGTGTGTATGATGAGAGGAGAATGGATTTTTTTTTATAGTTAGACTGTGGGCATATTGAGGATAATCAAAGTTATATTACACAATAATTTTAGCTGTGAATGCATATATTCCATTTATATGGTAGAAATATGGACGTATTGTGTTATATAACATAATACACTTCCCTTGTACACTTGAAACTTATCTAAATATTCAAACTGTTTTATGAAACGGAAAGATGGAAAGATAATGACTTTTGGAAATTAGCTATTTCAAAGAGGTTAAGTGCCTTTTACCACATTGTGGAGAAGCTAAGTTACAAAGAGCAAACAGCATGTAGTCTAATGCATGCTTACAGCAAGTTAGGTGAATTAAGGAATCCCCCTCTAAGAAACCAAAACTCTATAAAAATTAAATTGAGCTGGCAATGTTTTACATCATTACTAAAAATAACTAAGATTCAGAAAAAATTCTAGCACTTGCATGTTGTATAAAAACCAAACCCTCTAGAAGCAGATTTCAAAAAGGAAGAACGGATGCATTTATAAAATTACAAAAAATCCTGGTAAAATGTTTCTCATTTTCATACTTATGTGGTCATGCTGTTATACACAGTTATTAGCAGTACACTGCATTTCATTTAGATTGCCTAAAATGGATGAAATATTTATAGTGCTATATACCAACAGAGTGAATTTAGATAGAGATTAATGATCACTGTAATGAACCAAACATCAGGATCCTAGCTGATGTTCTGAGGCCAGGTTTAGAGTGGCACCTAAACTTGGTGAAGATGGAAGTTTGGCACTGTTTGCTCTGCTTAGACATTTACTGGTGTTTCAGAGCGATTTCTTTTGGTCAAGACAAATTGCCATTAAAAATACTGGGAGTCTGTTAGCAAAAGTTTCATCTGATCCATTGTTTTGCATCTGGGAGCTGTTGGAAGGGGTCCAAAGGAGACCCATGAAGATGATCAGAGGGCTGGAGTGGCTCTTCTATGAAGAAAGGTTGAGGGAGCTGAGCTTGTTCAGCCTGCAGAAGAGAGGGATCTGGGGAGACCTCATTGCAGCCTTCCAGTACTCGAGGGGAGATTATAGCTAAGATGGAGACTGACTTTTTTACATGGCCTAATAGTGATAGGACAGGGAAAATGGTTTCAAACTAAAAGAGGAGTGATTTAGGTTAGATTAGGGGACATTCTTTATTCAGAGGGTAGTGACATGCTGTCACAGGCTGCCCAGAGGGGCTGTGGATGCCCCATCCCTGGAGGTGTTCGAGGCCAGTTTGGATGGGGCCCAGGGCAGCCTGATCTGGTGGGCGGCAGCCCTGCCCATGGCAGGGAGTTGGAGCTCCACAATCTTTAAGGTTCTTTCCAACCCAAGTCATTCTATGATTCTGTAAGTGGGATGCGCTGTCACAAAAGAATTAATTCGTAAGCCATTGCAACTCTGTTTCCTCTTTTTTTTTTTCTTCTTTTCCAAGTAAATCTACAAATTCCCACGGGCAGATCTCTGTTGTTGCTGCCTACCAGGGGTTCCCAAACACGTGTTGGAGACCCACCTCTTGAGGGGAGGAAGCAGAGGGAAAGAGGCTGCTGGTGGTGCCCTGGGATTCGTGCCGGTCCCTCCCCAGAGACGCCCAAATGGAGGCTCGCGGCGCTGGCACGACTGGCAGCTGCTGAAGGGCTCCGGACCGGCAGCCGCTCACCGGACCGGCCTTGCCGGGCGCGCTTTGCCTGCGGCGGCGGGGTAGCAGCCACCCGCCGGAGCTGGGAAGCGCAATCACCGCGAAAGCTGCGCGGGAGCCCCTCCGCGGCAGCGTGCAGGTAGGTGCGGGCGGGCGACGCGCAGGTGCGCACGGTCCCCCCGCGGCTGCGCGGCCGCTGTCACAGCCCCGCTGCCTCGTCGCCAGCGTGAGGGCCGCTGCCGGCGGGGAGACCGGGGAAACTTTGGGTAAGTGCTGAGCGGGTATTGCGGGTGCATCGCGTTGCCGGGGTCCGTCTTGCGAGCGGGTGGGAAAGGGCTGCGGGGCGGGCGCGGCCGCGGGGCGAGAGGCGCGCGGGGGATGTGGGCACAGGACAACAGGTACCGCAGCTGCGCGGGCCCGGGAGGGGCTGCGTGCGGAGTGTGTGTATGCGCTTGTGTGTGTGTGCGTGTCGCCTGTCCCCTCCCCCCGCCGCCCTGCCAGAAAGGGGTGGGAGATTCTCTGCCGCACGGCCGCTAAAAACCGCGCGGCCCAGTCGCGGCTGCCTGGCCCGGCAGGAGGGCGGCTGTCGGGGTCCGCGGTGCAACGCGGCCGGTGCTGGGGAGAGGGGCGTAGGGCGGCGGCGGCGGCCCCGCGGGGCCGGGCGGGCTGGGCTGCAGCAGCCGGCGGGGGGGCGGCGGCGGCGGCGCGGTCGGGAGGGCTGTCGGCTGCCTGGATGGCCGGTTCCTGCGGCTGCCCAGCGCGCCGGGCTCTCTCGCAGCCCAGGGACGTGCGCTTCCTCCTCCCGCATCGCACTGCAGTAAGTTCGCGAGGCGCTGGGCGGCCGAACTGGTTGCGATCGCGGAGCTGCGGGGGGGCTGAGGGGGGTGGGGGGGAGGGTTGTCTGTTCGGGGCTGTGTGTCGCGGAGGTGCTAAGCGTAAAGTTGTAGCTAGAAGGGCTATACTGAATTTGTCACGGTTCGTGGCGTTGGCACCTAGTTAATGCCTATTTGCCTCGTTGACCTGCGCCGCTTAACTCGAGCGCAGTCGGTGTGGTGATGCTGCCCGGGCTCGCGCTGAGAGCTGGGGGCCGGCAGAGAGCCGCTCAGGCGTGCGGTGCGCTAAGCCAGGGCGTGAAACAAAAGGTGCGACTGCAAACTTGTGCTGTAAAGATTCACCTGCAGAAACTTTGAGTGTTGATTCGACATGCAGCCTGAGGGGCTTTTCAAAGAAGAATTACAATGACTGTGCCAATCGGCAAACTTTTGTTTGTGTGAAGTCCATTTACAGACGGCTTATTTCTGTGTTGCCTAGTCCAATGTTTCTGATTTATTTTGTTGCAAAGAGTTTCATTAGTCAAGAGTGTCTGCAATCACGTTTTTCATTGTGAGTGTGCTCTTTTTGAAATGGATGAAAGATTTTTCACACAAGGTTACTGTATTGTAAGCTTTTTTTTTTTTTTTCCCTAGGTAAATAAGCAGATTGTAGCCTTTGGATAATTCTCATCAAATTTGTAGAAAAGCAGTCAAGTAGAAAGAACTAGATTAATTTTCAGGAGCAATTTTATCTGATTGATGTAACTTTTGGAAGCAGATCGAGTAGGCTAATAAAATCCGTATTGGAAAATAAGAATGAGGATGCAACAGGATGAGAAAAAACAGTAATACTTACAGGAGAAATGGGCATCAAAGATGTTCTAAAAAAGCACTAAATATTGTTTTTCTATTCTTGTTCAGGAGAAATGACCAAGCGTAGCAAAGTTATAGTTTATTTTCTTTGCACTTGAGTAGCATAATGCTTCTGCATTTATTGAAACATTGTCGTATGTCAGAAGAAATGGATAGCAAGAACCTGATAGGTGTTCCCAAATGACTGGACTTGTGCTATGCTTTATGGATAAAATTACAGGAAGTACATTGTTTCTCCCCAAAGTAATATCCAGCATTTTCTGGTGCATGAAATGCTTATCTGAAGCGACCATCGAGAAACATGGGCCACCAAAAAGCAATGCTTTTCTCTTAGGGTTTATGCTACCCGTTGTTCTTTTTTTTGTTTTTGTTTTTGTTTTTTTGTTTTTTTGTTTTTGAGGTGGAAGGACTTTGTTGTTTACCATGGCAGGAAATTCCCAAAAGAATTATTCAGCTGTCTAAAATGGGTGTGAAGTAAGATATTTAATGCTATGGATTTGAAATATTTGTGGCCCAACTCTATTCCTCTAAATTAGAGTTCTATAAACAACAACTAAAGTTAATACATTTATTCAGGTTCAGAAAAACTACACTCTTATGTTTGTTTAGGAAGAAAAAATGTATGTAAGCTGTTGCTGACAAACTGAAATCATCTTTCTTTAAACACCTGTAGGCGACTCTGAATAAAACACTGAAATAATACTGTTCAGTAGAAATACCTTAGTGAACAGATGCTCTGTTTTTGTGTGCCATTTGAAAGTAACAAAGCTAATATGTTCTAAAGAGCACTAGACATCACTTTTTTTTTTTTTTAATCTCTAAGGTTGCTGTCTCATTTCTATTCTGGAGCACGATGTAATTCAGGTGACACTTTATGGGATGAGTCTAGGTACCTATTGCCAGTGGGATGAGATCACTGGCAGAGGAACGCGGGCAATGATAAGAGGGCTGTAGATCTGCTAAGAGCAGCATTTTGATGAAGCAGAATGTAAAAACAGCACAGTTGTGAGTACAGGTAGTTATAGGTCAAGGCTGGAGAACTTCAAAGTCAGCTGGATGGCTGGGCTGCCTTTTGCTTTATGCTTGTAAGGCAGTAGCACTGAGCTCTTGTAAATGTCACTTATAGAATGAAACATACAGGGCTTAAGTTATGCTTTATAATTAATTTAATAAATGTTAACTGCATAGCTAGATGAGACATTATTCCATTCTCTTTAAATAGTCGTGATCTTTATTAGTTTGCTGGTAAGAATTCTGTGCAAAAAAAATTTAACTTACAAGTCTTTTAAAGAGACTTACAGGAAAGATGAGGAGAGACACTTTATCCAGGAGTGTAGTGTCAGGACAAGGGGAAACGGTCTTAAACTAAAAGAGGGTAGGTTTAGATTAGATAGACATAAGGAAGAAATTCCTTACTCAGCGGGTGGTGAGGCACTGGCACACGCTGCCCAGAGAAGCTGTGGATGCCCCACAGCATTTAACAAGATGGGGCCCTGGGCAGCCTGATCTGGTGGGTAGGAGCCCTGCCCACAGCAAGAGGGTTGGAACTAGCTCTTTAGGGTCCTTTCCAACCCGGATCATTCTAGGATTCTATAAAACATCAATTATTTCAGATATTTCTTTGGTGAATATTAACTTTGTTGTAAAGAACTCTATGTGGCCATATCTGTATTCATAGCACATCTTATCTTCTTTTGTCGTGGTAAGAATTCTACAGTGTTGTGAGAAGACTGTGACAAAACATTCCATTTGTGTAGTAATAGTGAAGGAGTGACTACAACAGGAAGGGAAGAATTTCAGGAGTGAAAGAATTTCAACCAGGCTTCACCTCTGGAAAGATGAAGGTACTTGAGAAAGACATCTATGTTTATTTCAAAGTTATGATGTAATATCTGGAAGACATCAACAGAGTGCAGTGTTGCTGAAGAGCAGGATACTGGCTTCCTGAAATCCATTAGTTTTAGATTCTAGCTCCCAACCTTTTGTCACTATCAAGTAAACTTTGCAGCCTATTTCAGGTGTTATCAATTGAATTTCTCACTACTCACAAACAAAAGTAAATCAATAAAACGTACTGGAGTTTAGTTTGGATATTATTTACTTTTTAAAAATTTTATATTGTGCAGAATTGGTTTGAAGTAATACTCTGTAGGAATGACAAAACTTCATAGCCATTTAATCAGTAGTAGATGTTATGAAAGATTTAAAAAAATCTTTGTAAAGGTTTTGTTGACCTTCAGTGGTTTCTTCAGTCATTTCTTCAAACCATCTATGTCCATTGCTTCCTGTGCCACTTAAAAAGTAATTAATAACAGTAATAGTAGACATAGGACAATTATTTATCTATGAGTGTGTTTTTTGTTACAATAATTTAATAATTTATTATTTTACTATGATAGTGTAACTGCATCAGTGGACAAGGGAAGAGCCATTGAAGTCATCTACCCAGACTTCACTTAGGCCTTTGACACTTCCCCTAAAACATCCTTCTCTCCAAATTGGAAAGATATGGATTTGATGGGTGGACTATTCAATGGATGAGTTACTGGTTGCAAGATCGTACCCAGAGAGTGGTGATCAGTGGCTCAATGTCTGGATGGAAATCAGTGATGAGCGGTTTTCCTCAGTGGACAGTACTGGGACTGGTGCTATTTAATACCTTCAGTGACATCAACAATGGGATTGAGTGCACTCTCAGCTAGTTTGTGGATGACACTAAGCAGTGTGGGGCAGGTCACACACCTGAAGGATGGAATGCCATCCAGAGAGACCTAGACAGGCTTGAGTGTTGGGCACAGAAAAACCTCATGAGATTCAACAAATACAAGCATGAGGTCTTGCATCTGTTTCATGGAGCTCCCACTGTCAATAGAAGCTGGGAGACAAAAGGATAGAGCACAGCCCTGCCAAAAAGTACTTAGGGGTACTGGTGGATGGCAGGCTGGACATGAGCCAGCAATGTCCCCTTATAGCCTAGAAAGCCAACCGTATCCTGGGCTGCACGAAAAGAACTGTGGCCAGCAGGTCAAAGGAGGTGATCCTGTCTCTGCTCTGCACTGGTGAGACCTCACCTGGAGTACCATATCCCGATGTGGAGTCCTTAGTGCAGGAGAGGCACAAACCTGTTGGAACATGTCCAAAGGAGGACCACAAAAAATGATCCAAGGGATGGAATAGCTCTCTCATGAGAACAGGCTGTGAGAGCTGGGGCTGAAGCCTGAAGAGGAGAAGGCTCCAGGGAGACTTGGTAGTGGCCTTTCAGTATCTAAAGGGAGCCTTTAAGAGGAAAGGGGACAGACTCTTTAGGAGGGTCTGTTGTGACAGGACAAGGGGAAATGATTTCAAGCTTTAAAAGAGGAGATGCATACTGGATATAAGAAAAAAGTTGTGCTGTGTAGCTTTTTTGAATAATAAGAGTGGTGAGGCACTGAAACAGATTGCCCAGAGTGGTGGTAAATACCCCATCCCTGGTGCCATTCAAGGTCAGGCTGGACAGGGCTCTGAGCAGCCTGGTCTAGCTGTAGATGTCCTTGTTCACTGCAGGGGAGTCAGACTAGATGACTAATTATTTTTTTTAATTTGGTGGCAACTCCATCTAGCTCAACCATCTAATTCATGTTGCTGGAGTGAAATGCTGGGCTTCACTTGAAAGGATTAGGTGTTTATATTGTATTCAATATGTCTATGAGTGTGAAAAAGTTACAGACTTTGGCTTTGAAACTGTCATCTGTTTGTCGACCTGAACTAGCTTTCATCACACTAATACTCTTAGTACAAATAGAAATGATCTGATGCAGGTGGGGTATTTAGGCTGATTTAGCAAGTATATAAGTACTTTATTTCTTTATTTTTGAAATCAGAATGATTTAGTGTCCCAAAACATCAAGTAAAACAGCTTTATGCAATCTAGAACATATTTTTCCTTTTTGTTTCTGAAGAAAATAAATTTCTCTGAATTACAGCAGCTCAGCCCTGAGGGGATATCGTCATGTTTAGTTTGCGACAAGTTTGAAAGCATAACAAATATAAGTATTTTGAGGCAGTTCAATTACTTCTTGCCCAACCCCTTAACACCAGTTTGGAATGAAAATGCACAACTCTGACACCATTGTGCTGCCCTAAACCAATAAAAAAAAAAAATAAAATGAAGGAATGCAAACCTCCAAACACGATTGTCAGTTCAGTGTTACCAATAAGGATTCTAATTACTGGAACAGATTATCTTTTTATTATTAGATAATGCTTATTATTTACTGTAATAAACTATGAGTAAAATGACATCTAGGTGCTTTTTATTTTCTTTGACATTTCTGTTTTCCGAATAGAACTTTTAATTGTGCCAGCAGAAATCTAGTTAATATAAGTGCCTTGATTTGTTTTTAGTTTGATTCTCAGCTACATTTCAACTTCATGGGATAAAATTGTGATTTTATTTTTTTTCAGTATTTGGTGGGATGTCTAATGCACAGCAGTAGTAATAAGTAGATTACTCCCCAGTGCTTACAGTAGGAAGAAAAGAATCCCAACAGATCTGTAATGCAGTTCTCACAAAAATTTATTTTGTATATTGTCAAACTGAGAGTCTTCTGCTGTGAAATAGTGCTTCCCTTCCCTTTGAGTTGTCTTATGGGAAATAATGAGGTATTCCAGTGTAGTATGGCTTATTCAGAGAACTGAAGAACACACACAGATAATGGAAACTTGATTTTTTTTTCTGATTTATTTTTCTAAATCTTGTTGCATGAAGAAAAATCAACTAGTTGAATTTATTCTGTATGATCTAAATATGTCTCCAGGTGGACATTTCTGATATTTACATTGGTTCAAATTTGAAAGAATCACAGATGGTGTGAAATTAACAGGCTTTCCTGTCTCTTCTGAAAGTAAAAGAAGCTAAGTCCTGTAAAGCTGATATGTAGGGCTCTCTTAAATAGTAGATTTTATAGCATCTCCTGCAGAAACAGCTGTATTCAACATCTGAACGGAAGGCAATCGTAGGATAAGGCCAGACAGATGTTTTTAAGCAGCGGGAAAAAAAAAAAGGGAAAAAACAAAGTGTGGGGGAGAGAACGAGGGTGATAACAGAAAATTATTAGTAGCCCATACGTGTGTGCGTGTGTATATATAAATGTATGCACAGAAGTAAATATAATGGTTGCTGTTACTCTTTGTTCAAGTTTAGTCTCCAAGAAAAACAACGTCTCTAAAATTTGAAAGAACTTAAGCTAATGAATTCTCTGTTAAAGTTGGAGGATTCGAAATTTAAGTTTCAAAATAATTTTCAGATAACCAGGATGCTCCTCCCCTTATAGTCCTGGAATGTTTTACTCAAGATTTTTAATTTGGTGGTTTCTACATATTCTGAGTAGAATAGTTATGGTAATTTTAGTCATCATTAGCGTTGAAAGTTTTGTTCATGTTAAAAATGTAGATAAATGTAACTGATACGTCCTATATTCAATATCTAATTATCATCTGGTTACCTTTTCTCACTCCTATTATTGCTGATGGAAAGAGAAGAATGTCTGCTAAGGAAAACTCTCATTTTGTGATGAACATCCAATATAGGTCAGTTGAAATACATCCTGGATATATCCAAGTCTATAAAGGATGCCTAGGATGGTGATTTCACAATTTAAGATCTAATTTTAAGGCAACCAGCTTTGGGTGAGATACATTGCACTCTTGGGTATTTTCTCAGCTAGGAAGAAAAACACAAAGGAGAGCTGAAATCCTAAAAATGTTGAAAATCATCACTATGCATTATTGAAAATAAACACAAAGTAAAATAGCCCTACAGAATAGTTGCTTAGAATGGGCTATATCCTGTAAGTTAAATATCAAAGTACACATTTTTAAATATATCTAAATAAAAAAAGGTGTTTCAGAGTGCTTTCATTTTTGCTGTTGTAAATTTGATATAGGACTCAAATGACTTCTCAGGAGGGGCAGTGGATCATTTTACCTTTTTTCACTTTAAAACTTCTCGTGAGAAGATATGTGTTTAAGCAGACTTAGAACTGCTGTGTCAAAGAATTTGAATATTCTAAACACTGTAATCTTTTATAGAACAGAAAGAGAAAACGTTGTACTGCCCCCTGATAGGCTTAGTGCTGTTGACATAGCCATTTTGTCATAAAAGTAAAATGACTGGAGGAATCCTGGTGAAGCCTCCCAGCTTTGATGAACAAACATTGTTAATGACAGGAGATAGTCTGAGAAGAATATTCATTTACATCCTCTCTGAGTTTAAAGCACTGAGTTTTTGTTTTGTTTTCCTTACAGAGGAAAATACCATATTCAGTTACAATTATTTTTTTTGCCTTTATGAATTCAAAATAAAGACTCACAGGAAAGCTTCAATGTTCTATCAAAGACTATTTTCTAAAAATAATGTAGGCACCCAGAAACTATAAAAACAACTTGTGATGTTACTTGTTTGAGCAATCAAGATGTTTTTTCTACCCTATATTACACAGTGGAGCCATGATTTTTACTTGTCTGTGTTGATTTTGAGAAAAAAAATCATGATGGATGATCTAGTACTGAATTTTAGTTGCAATTCTAATGAACAAGAGGAAATTGAAGTTCTTAATGAAGATTTCCATCAATGACAGAAGAATCTGTAGAATCACACAGGTATGCTCTACCAATGATGATAACATGCCCAGTCCTATTTTAGCACAGTTTAACAAGTAGAAAACTGTGGAGGAAGCTAATAAGAATATATAAGCCATATAGATATCATGTGTTTTCTGAAGAGCACTCTTCAGGCTTCAGTTCTGTTGATCATTTCAAGGTACTTTCCTGGTCAACTCTGGTCATTCAGTGTAGCTGTTTCATTTCAGGCCCTACATTACCAGCTCTCAAAATGTTCACCAATTGAAGGAAGATATAACTCTTTCCATACCCTGATGTGGTGGTTTGTTAAGTCAGGGAATTCTGCATGATTAGTCCAGGACCCTAACTAAGAGGATAGCAACCACAAAGGGAATAGAATCAAGATTCTATCTAGAAACCTTGAAAACTTCTGTAATTCATCACTAATTCATCTACTATCTTCCCCAAAAATGAAATAAAAATATTTCTTTTCAAAATCCATACCAAAGTACTGTGAAGCATGGATTTATGAAGGTGGGAATTAATAAATACGTTATTGCTTTGTTCACTTGTTCTAAAATCTGATCTAATCATCTGTGTATCCTGTCAAGGTGCAACTCCTTAGATTTATTGTGAGGTCAAGGGCTGAACTGTCTTGTATTATTTATGTTCTTGGGCATCTTTCACTGGAGAGCATCACAAGCAGGCAAAGTTTGCCAATTCTTGTACGTAGTTCTTGAAAGCCACACTTTTCATTCAGATTCAAATGCTTCATCTCTTCCCCTTAGAGGTTATTAATCTTTAATTTATTCAGGAAAAGTTTCAGCTCTCCTCCCCTTGTCTTGTTTACTGCTCTGATTCCTTGGAAATGCAAATGTCTTTGGCAAAGCAAGTGCCATTTCTTGTAGACTATGAGTGAATTATTAACCCACGGAGGAATGAATGGTTCATTCCATGGAGGAATCTCCTGGTTCCTCTCCAGGAGAACTCATATACATATCTCAATAAGATCTTCTGTACTTGCTGAACCTTGTATTTTTGTATCAACGTGTGCATTGATAACTCTGCTCAGCAGTAACATGAATATGAATTAGACGTATGAAATAAAAAATAAAAATTGATGTTCAGTCTGTTCAAACTGATGGAATCGCAATTCTCTTTGAGGGATATACACTGACACAAAGATACAGAACCTCTTTAAATAGAACCCGTGCATCTGTTTTCTTTCAAGAACTTAAATGTCTTGAACATTTAAAAACATCATCTACTGCTTCTATTCAAGTATTTCAGGAATTTTCAAGGACTGCTAAGGCCACTTAAAAATTAGTTATTTATGCCATGCACAAAGTTCAAAATCAAACAGCTGAAGCCGTAACAGATGTGGTGAGGACTTCGAACTTATGTGTGCTGGAGAAGGAAAGGTAATTCTTCAGTCTTACCTCTTGTCTTTCACACTGTTGTCATTGCATCTGCAGATTTTCTACAAATTTCACTGAATACATCTTTTTAGGATAGCCTAATAGAGTTGAAGGTAAAGGAAAGACTGATAGCTCATGTCAGTATACCCTTCATGCCCTCTTAATACCTTCAAATGGATGTAAACAGAGGAAAGCAAAGACTCTGAACAGGTTGTTAAGCTTATTGTAGAGAAGAATGTTATGTATAATAGATGGATTCTCCTAAAAAGTTGGCTATACAGATTCCATTCTTTATATTGTTTCACTGGGATTCAGCATATGACTACATGGACAATTAGAACTTTATTTTAAAATTTTTCTATCAATTACTATCCAGCCATTTTTGAAAAATACATATATTGCTAGTAAATCCTGTTGTTTGTGAGCCACAGTATTTTCTGGAACTATATGTCACGTATATGACGAGTAAAAACAACTGCGCTACAGATTGTAGAAAATGTTGCAGGATTTCTTTCTTTTTTTTTTTTTTTTTTTTTCAGAGGCAATTCCATTACTGTTAACCAGTTTTGGGGAGTTATGCTCTGCTCATTGTACCTAAATTTCATTGTGGCTTATTCATATTCATATCAAGACAAGGCACTGTTTACCAGGACAGGTGAATGGGAACGTTCTTCATCCATCTTCTTAGAAGCATAATGATAGCATTACTGCATCAGACAGGCAGTCTGTCTGTCCTAGTATGCTGTCTTCTAAGAGTGATTATCATAGAAAGAATGTAAAAATAGGCTAAGCACTTCCAGAGTGTTCTTCCAGTTTCTGGTGCCTGTTGCTTGTTTTTTAAGCTGGAAGATTTCTATTATACTCTTTCATTCCTTATCAGCAAGTTGCTTTCTCTTCTTGTCCTTTTTTTTTTCCAGTTCTACTCTAATCAATTCAAAATACTCAAAACTCTGTTATTGAAAATGTAAGTAAGTGTACCAGGGATCTATACAATGGAATAAATTGTTTTAATCTCTGTTTCTTTCTGAATACATTTTTGAGCATTGCTGAGCACAGATCTGGTGTTTCTGATTATAATTTGTCATGGTTTTGTGATTTTCGGTTATTGGTATTCCACATCATAACATCATGTAGTGGACATACCTAGTTCTCAGAAGAGAAGGACTACTACAGTCCCCACGGTACTTTGCTCCTTTGTTACCATTTTCCAGCCGGAGGGAAAAGATAGAAGCTCGCAGTATAAAAACTTGCAGATCACGAGACCTCGTCCCTTTTTCCGCCGTCTCTCGTCTTGGCAGCACCTCGCTCTCCAGCCGCCTTATCGTCGGTAGTAGAGTAAGGCCTACCTTGATTTTGGGACATTCTCTCTCTCTGTATTGGATTTATCAGCTTAAATTGTAATTATATTGTATTATAGTGTGTTGTTTTGCATTCCGATATCGTATTTAGTAAATTAGTTTGTTTCTCCTCAGATTGTTGCCGCTGTTCTTTGCTCTCAGGGCCATCTCCCTACCCTTTTCCCCTTTCCCCTTTTCCCGGGACGTGGGCCCTTAGGTCCCCCGTCCCCTTTGTCACGGAATCGGGCCTAACGCCCGTAAACCGTCGACATAATTTTAAAATTTCATTTCTGAGTTATAACTCATCATTGATGAGCTGACTGCTCATCACTTTAAGTGTACAGCTAGGTTTCTTTTTTTCCCCCCACGTACGTTAATTTAAATTTATCTATGCTGAAGCGTATGAGACAGCTTCCACTTCCCACTGCAACAAACATTAGCAAGCAGCAGAAGGGAGAGTCAGGGTATTAGGGGATTTAGTGCCTCATTTATACTTAAATCCCATTTCAACTCTCCATATCTTTTCCTGTATATTGCCTTAAAAATATTGTAGTACATGTTGCATGTTTTGAAGTGATATATAAGATTTTCATTTACTTTGATGCATCAGCTCTGTGATATTCACTGGTCTGAATATAATAGGAGCAAGAGGAAGGATGATTTCATCCGTTGGAAATAAACACCTTTTTTTGTGAGTCAAATCCACAGTGAATATAAAATTAGTTTTAAGGTGGTATCCAGAGAGACAGTTGAAGCACCTCGCCCTACCTGATCACATCAATTCTGGATGAAGTCCAAACCTTAACAGAAGTTTTATTTCTATCTAGGTCATAGGCTTAACAGAAGAGGAGATTGTAAGTATATATGTTACTCACTGATCGTGTGTCTTTCTAAATTTCTAAATAAGTGACTATAGATTACAATATTGCTACCAAAAAAAAAAAAAACCACCAACAACTAAAAACCAACAAACTCAACATCACGATATTTATCCTCTTTTAACTTACTAGTAAAGCAATGGGAACGTGGAATTAGAATGGACCATTGTCTCGTCATTTAAAGCCTGAAGAAACCATGCCATAGATATTTCATTCAGATGGGACTCACTGACCATCCATTTTGCGCACTCTTAACTCAAGCCATAGAATGTCACCCTGCAGTCTAAAAAAAGGTAGTTTAAGATTTATTATAAAAGCCCAAGACTTTAAAAACAATAATTCTTGCAAGAACAAAGTGTGCAGAAATACTGAGATAATTTTAGTGTAGAATAAAATATAATACTTTGGCTATATTTATGCCTTTTGTGTTCATCTGTGAAGACACGTAAGCAAAGGAGCTACTGTCACAATTTTTAAGGCCTGCTTTTTAGATTGAAACATTGGAGAAGATGGGGGGGATGTTTTAATTTGGAAATGTGGCTATTCTCAGTGGGAGTCTGTTTCCAAGAATTATACTTCTGTGAAACTGGCAATCACACTTGGTTGAAAAAAAAAAACAAAAACATTTCCCATAAATTATTCTGTATGAACTACTCATCATTACAAATAATGTTGGTAAATAATAGAGCTAATAAGTAATGTCACTTATATTCTTGCATTACATCATTTCTTTAATCCTTTTAGTAGGAGTTACATTTCTGTGATGTTACATGATCTAAGTGAAATATTGTCCAGTATTTCAGAGGCATTCTGAACTAATGAGATAGAATTCTACCACTCTCTTAGGTGTGCAATGCAAACATTTACATTATAAAGGAATCCAGGCAATTTTAGCTCAGTAAGATATGTATTAAATAATAACTAACCGCTGTAGTGTCCTGGGCTTGTAAAAATAATGCATTCCAAATGCTGTCTAATGATAGCCTGTTATTCTCTGAATCTGCAAAAGTGAATGTGATAAGAAAAGTGAATGGTAAATGAGGGAGACCAATGCTGTCTGACTCCAGCTACTGCCCTTTTACAGTTCACTTACTCTGAATGTGTTTAGGTAGACTGAACAATGTTTTCTGTATTTCAAAATTTTGAAGTAATAATGGCACATAATATAAAATGAATGCTAGCTATTCAGATGTGTCCTCTTTGTGAATATCATCTTAGGAGAATTTATCAAGGTTATTTTCCTTGAATTTTCCCCAAACTATATTTGTGTTATGGTCCTAATAGCACGTGCTCAGACAGCATATGCAAGCAGCTTCCAACCTGCTGGTACTGTGAGGGAGTTACTTTAGGATTTAGACCAAGATAAATGAATTCCTTCAGAACTATTGGCCTTCTTTCTGTGTCTGGAGCTGCTGCTGGCATGTGTGGGAGTTTCCCTCATGTGTAGAGTGGTTGTGGTATGGAGTGCCTGAGACGGCCTTTAGTGAAGTGATTTGCAGTCAGTATTGTGGGATTTGGCAGTTCTGTATTTGAACTGCCCTGCTGTGATTGTAACTTCAGTCACTTTGGAGAACCTAAGTGAAAAGATGGGTGAATCTGATATTTAAATAGATTTAAATAGTTTTATTATCTTCAGGTCTTTGGGTGATTCTCCTTCTAAGAGTCTTGCACATCTGAAAGAAGGTAGATGTGCAGAAGTGAAGATAGAGCAAGGTTTTTTGATTTTTAACAGATGAATATCTATTTTTATTTGAAGCTTGCTGTATTGGAGCACTGCTTACAACACTGCTTCCTAGGAATATGTAATATGCATACATTAATTTTTAAAGATTAATGTATCAGTCTTCAGATATGTCTTTTTGTTCCAGATTACTGTTGTTACTCCACTCTGCTGTATATTACTCATTAACTGTGCTTCATACGGTACTTTTCTTGGAAAATTTTAATGTATATAACTGTTTTTCTACCCTGTTATTTTAGAGTCAGTGAAATACGTTACAGAAGTTAAACTTACCTTGTTGCTCAGCTTTTTTAATATAAAATTCTGGAAAAAATTCCTTTTGTATTTCCTAAAATGGATCACCAAAAACAATGCTGAGAAAAATTCCAGCCATGGCTTTCTCATACCCTGTCTTATGTCCTCATGGCTGCTGCTGCAGCTGTTTTTGTCCTGTTTTTTTTTTTTTTTTTTTTTTTTAATCGCTGCTGCTGCCACCTCCTCTTTTTCCATGTCCTTGGGCTGTTCCTGCTACTTCTCTTCTACTGGGTGATGATAATGTACTCCAGGCATCACAAGCCCAAAGGCTGGAGCTGCTGGGTCTGATCTCAGTCCCTGATAGGGCACAACCAGCAGCAGCCACATTGGAAGTGACTGCAGCAGGGATAAGTAGCTGGTTAGGAATCCTCTCTTGTGTTTTTTTTTTGTTTTGTTTTGTTTTTAACATTTAAAAAATTCTTTTATTTTTCTGAAGATGCTGGGAGAACTGATGTATATAGAAAGTGAAGGAAATCATAGAAGAATTGTAGGAATTATGACATTTCTTCTCAAATACTTAATGGTCTTGAAGAGATGGTGAAGGCTTCCCACTCACCATCATGTGCACAGTCATGCTTGATTTGCATGTGTTTTGGTTGCATTTCTGTTTTAAAATATTGGAATTTCTACTTGGGATGATTACTGCCATTAGTGATATGCAAAAAAATCAACCTATACTCGTGTTAACTAAGTATTAGGGCTAAAATCTTTCAGCGTTTTTTAGAAGTGAGTGTAGAAATGCTCAGAATTGAGTAATTCTTTGCTTTTAGATGAAGACATAAGCTGTATTATTTTGTGGAAGTTAAGGTCTGTGATGGTTGCTTCTTCAGAGAGCCAAAGTGCTGCTGCTCGAGATGGTTTATGTGCACAGGCAACCGATTGATTGCCAGAGCAGAGCTTCTGGCTTTCCCCTCCATGTATAAGAGATTCTTAGAATCATTTTCCTGGAAGGGAGAGGCACAGAGGGATATGGTTGTTTGTGTTTGAGAGACACTGGGGAAATGCTGTTAAAATTTTGAAAACTTGTTGACGCAAATGAAATCTCAGGACCGCATCCTGAATAGACAGTGGATTTTCTGCCAGTCCTCTTGTGCTGCAGAGGCAGAAGAGAAAATGTGAGACCGGGACGTGAAGGACCAAGATTCAAGGTGGGCATGTTCCTCTGCAGGGCTGGTGGGAACCAAGACCGCTCTCAGTCTGCAAGCAAGACAGTGTGCCGTGGTTATGGAAAGAATAGAACAGGGAGTCTTGTTTGAGAGAGTAGAATAAGCACTTGGTAAATTTCAGAGCATGAGAGGAACAGACAAAATGTTGTGGTGAATGTTTGAAAAACATGTAGTTAAACGGAGATGTGACATGGTGCTGAGAAGAAAGAAGCACACCAGGAATAAAGATAAGTTGAGGCCATGATGTCTGAGCGATGTGGAAGGGGAGACATTCTTTGACAAGAGAAAAAGAGATATCCCTTCATGTTGGTGTTGGAATTGCTGAGATTTTATGTTAAAATAGATTTATTTTATGATGTCTTGCATGCATGTTGCAATCTTATATTTCAGTGTGGATCAATCTTGATAAGGATGTCATCTTCATGACTATAGTATTTCTAAACATGAAAAAGATGCTTCCTATGTCATTGATACAAAACAAAGTAAAATGTGTATTGCAAAAACAGTTACATCTATGTATGATGCACAGAGGGCAGGGGTTGGATTTAGTATGTCCTGCATATAGTTTAAAATTATCTATCTCACTATAAAATTGAAAAATGTTTTCGAACTAGTAAGATGAATACTGAAGTTTTGTGATAGTGCTCTTATTGTCAGCTGACTGTGATGCTGCTGTCTGTCTGGATGACTGTGTAACAGGATGTAGTTCCTTTGAACTAGACTTAGAAAAAATAGTAATGTTCTAAGACCATTGGTTAGGCAATGAAAACAATGGAATTCTTAAACAATAGTTGTTTAATGAAGATAAGGGAGGCTTTTATGCTAATTTTAAGTCAGACGTGAGATAATACAAAGCTGTATTGATGCAGAAGGTTATTTATCCTTTTGAACAGGGTTTCATGGCTTCACTGGGGAATTCTGTGCTTCTTTCTCTGTGTGTATGTTGTAAAGTAATAGCTCTGGTACATCGTGAATAAGGATAGTAAGCCTCTTCATAGAAAATATTTTTTTTTGATGTTTTGGACTTAAATCAGAACTTTAAGATTAGTTTGATATTTTGGAGATCTCATTATGAAAGTCATGGCGTTTTTGTGGCATTAAAATTTATAGTTGTGTTTTGCCTACTTTTTGTTAAAAATACAAAACTTCAAAATATTTTCTTCCTTTTGTGACATTCTGTAGGGCAGATGGAGTGCATCAAAGGTATTTGGTGTGAGGAGATTTGTTCAATGTTGACATTGACTAAAAGAAAGTGGTTTTTTTGTAGTTTCTTTTTTTTTTGTGTGTGTTTGTTTTCCACACACCTCTCCCATGATCTCTGTGCCTGTGGCACGAGCACTGTGCTATACCATGAAAGGACTGAGATGACATTGGTCAAATGGAAGGATAACATTAGACTGTCTGATACCAAATTTTTTTGCTTATGGCCATCTGGCCTTTCTAGGTCTGTTCTTCCATGCTTGTTTGTTGCCTACCATTGATAGTGCTGTTGTCTGCTCATCTACTGCCACGGTTTTTGTGAGTACCTGTTGCATGGGGCTGTCACTGATAGGGAAGGGAATGGAACAGACCTCATCTTCTCAGAGAGGTGGAACTCCCTGCGTGGCCGCTGAGTCACAGTCATCCTCATCTGCCTCAGTAGCCATGGAGTTATGCCATGCGTGCCCATCATGGAATGGCTTAGTTTGGAAGGGACCTTAAAGACCATCTAGTTCCAGCCTTCCTGCCATGGGCAGGGTTGCCACCCACTAGAAGACAACCTGGATCCCATCCATCCTGTCCTTGAATGCCTCCAGGGATGGGACATCCACAGCTGTTCCGGGCAGCCAGTGCCAGTGCCTCACCACTCTCTGATTAAAGAATGTCTTCCTAACATCTAACCTAAATCTCCTGTCTTTTAGTTTAAAGCCATTCCCCTTGTCCTATCACTATCAGACCACGTAAAAAGTCAGTCCCCCTCTCGCTTGTAAGATCCCTTCCAGTACTGGAAGGCTGCAGTGAAGTCTCCCTGGAACATTTTCTTCTCCAAGCTAAATAATCCCAACTCCCTCAACTTTTCTTCATAGGAGAGGTGCTGAGCCCTCTGCTTATCTTTATAGCCCTCCTTAGGACCTGCTTCAACATCTCATCCTTCCTGAACTGGTGTATCCAGTCCTGAATGCAGTACACCAGGTGGGTCCTTACGAGGACTGAGTAGAGGGGAACAATCACATCAGTTGCCCTACTGGCCACTCCTCTTTTGATGCAGCCCAGGATACTGTTGGCCTTTTGGGCTGCAAGCACACCCTGATGCCTCATGTTCAGCTTTTCATCTACCAGATCTGCCAAGTCCTTCTTTGTAGGGCTGCTCTCAGTGAGTTTTCACAATCTGTAGACATATCTGAGATTGCCCCAACCCAATTGCAACACCTTGCACTTGGTTGCGTTGAACCTCATTAAGTTAACAGAATACCATTTTTCATGCCTGTTCAGGTCCATCTGAATAGCATCTCTTCCTTCTGTTGTATCAGCTGCACCACTCTGCTTGGTGTCATCTGCAAAATATCTTCCTTGGGGGAAAAAATGAAGAAAAAGGGGATTCCTTAGTGGAAAGGCTACAGCTTGCTAAATTTTTCAAATCCTTTTAATCATGAGTATTAAAGCTAGGTAAAAAGTACTTTGGAACATGTTGTTCCATTTATTTTTTAAGACTATTCTCCATAGAAGTCCCTGGAGAGTTCATTTTAAAACAGACGGCACAGTGTGGGCCACTGTAATACAATTTTCATTGTAAAATATTATGTCCTAGGGCAAATTTACCACAAATGGAGCAATTGTGTTGTCCTATAAAAGACAAGATGTGTTTTTGCAACTTTTGATATATCTAAAAAATACGCATAACTCCTTCCAGTCTGCCAAATAAGCAAAGCTTGCTATTTTCAGTAAAGTATTTTTTGGCTTTTAGTATACTTAGAGACTGTTATTAGCATTAACTGCTGTGACTATTCAGGGTAACTTTGTATATACACAACTATAAACATTGATAACTGGAATATTATCTGGAATTATGATTACCAAGAAGATTTTGGATATCCCCTTGAACTTTCCTGGCAGGAGTATAATAAATATTTTGTGTTAGCTATCGAAGTGTCAGGAAATAACGTCAATAGACATTGATTTTAATGACATAAATTAATTGAATGTTGTAAAGATTTCACAACAGTGATACTTACACTGATCAGTTGTGAACCAGAGAGATGACTTATGTATCTTGTCTATTAGTTTTCTGTATGAAATTTCACAAACTAATTCATTAATCAACAGTACTGTAAGAGATCTGCTGACAATATTGGTGAAGCTTATTGTTTAAAAAGCTAGATAACTTTCATGAATAGTTGAGAAATATGCAAAATAATATGAAGTTATTTTCTTCAGAATATTCTGAAAAAAAAAATGTTGACTTACATATTTCTGTATAGATGTGTTTAAGTATATGTTCAAGATTCTGAACTATATTATAGGTTGGTTTCTAGAATTTTAGGAAAGTATAGTAGTAACGTTCAGTATTGTTATCCTGAAGAGAAATGAAGTAGGGAACAAAATTATGCGATGCTTTATTAAGAAAAGGATACTTTTGCAATGGATTTCAAAGGTATGCTAATTCTATGTTTTTCTTTCTTTTAGGATGCCAAAATAAATAACTTTCTTATTTTAGCTGTGCCAATTTAAGAAATGTAAACTGAATCTAGTTATGAAATTGATGCCTGGGAACCCTAAGGACTGGAAACTACTCAGAAAAATTGGAGTTCTTTAACAGGCTCTTGAATAATAATTTGTTTTGCATATTTGAGAAGGCTAAGTCTTGAGAGAGGCTAAATGCAGGAAATTCTCACTTGCTTCTGAAAGTAGGCAATTCGGCATCATGCAGTTTTATATTCCAAGTAGCAGTAGTCTTCATGTACTTATTTATTTATTTTTACTCTGCTTAGGATACATACCAGAGAGAAAAGACAACACAACAATTAAGACTTGACTATGAGGTAGGTGCTGGATTTGTACTACAAAGCACATTGCTCAGATTTGTCATCTTCCTTTTATTTAGGTTGTTTTTACTGGGACAAATAGGTTGGTATGTTAGGAGCTTATCTGTCCTTTTGGTTGTAGGCTTAGGCCTTCAGCACATCTTCCCAGTGTTATTTTGGAAAGGGGTTGGGCTTGAGCTCAGCTCAGCTCTGCGGAAGAGGAATGGAACTGCTGAAAATCAGTGGAAGCTGTGATATTTTCCAACCAGGTCCCCAGCAGGGATGACTGGAAAACCAGGGCCCTAGGGCAAGCCACAGCGCACACACACAACTGATTAAGTAGCTGCCTCAGATTTCCAGAACGGTGACATGATTGGATACGTGTAGTTAAATCTGTAAGTGATAACGTTTCCTCAGCAATACTGTGAACTACTTGTTTTAATTAGTGGAGTATTATGTAAACTTAGTTATTCGTGACAGACAGAATGTTAATTAAAAGTCTGTGATTTAGAAAATTAGAGGAGTAATCATATTTAATGTAGAACTTTATTTTAATATATTGTACACTTTTGTGGATGTTTAGACTTAAATTTACTGGTTCAAACTTAGAAGGACAGGGAAAATAAAGCTGTTAAGGAGTCGGACTGTTTTATTGACATACATAAATTAGCACTATTCATGTATTTAAATATATTCAATTACAGTTCTCAGTTCAGTTCCTGAATTTTCCCCATGCCTCCTGTGTGATAGTGAGCAAATTATCTGAGAACAAATGTTTCAGCATGTCTGGTGAATGTAAAATGCAATGATTAATGCCAACTGAGATCTTCTCACTTTTTAAAATTCAACACTAGATCTGTATTCTTTTTTAGGAAATTCAGTTCTCCATTTATTTCCTGTAAAATGAGATAGACTTATTTTCTACTTTATTTAATTAAGAGTAAGCAGGTCTGTCCCATGTGTACATAGTACTGTCAGTGCTGTAGTCAATCTTATCTCAGCTTGTGCTTTTATAATACAAACATATAATAATGATAACATAATTAGTAGTTACTTAATGTTTCTCATCTCTTTTATTCATCAAACCAACTTGTAAAAGAATGAGCAGAAAATCAAAGCATACTTAGGGAGCACTGAACATCAGAGGTCAGGCACTTCAGTTTGGGTTAGAAAAGCAGTGTAGTGCCTGGCCTGTGTAGCTCCTGTTTTTCTAAGGAAGTAAGTCCTAATACTAAGCATCTGTCATTTTGAATCATAGATTTACATGGGTTTACATGACCTGCTGTGGATAACCATTCATTCTGATTCTTTTTCTTGCAGCTGGTAGCAATCCTTTTTCTCAGGTAAAAGAGCACTTGGTGTGCCTCAAATGATCTATTTTATTGAATTAGTTTATTGCAAGTATCACCAAAAGGAATGAATTCATCATAAAAGCTTGTCGGGAACAGCAAAAACACTTCTGTGAATGTTCACCGAAACGTATAAACAAGTTCATTGTTGGTGCATTTCATCCTTTTGAGTATGGAGGTTTACAAAGCTTTAGCTGATCTTTGGTGAATATTCTCAGAACATAAACTGTGTCATCAGTAAGTAAAACTTTAACATACAACATAATCTTTGTAAAAAGAGCTCATCAGGGAAAAGGTTTAAGTAACAAACTGAGATTTTTTTCTCTTTTTAAAATTTCATAAGTTATACCAAAATAGAATGACTTTAGTAAACCCAGTGACTTACAGTTCACGTAGATCTGGTGTTCTTGTGATATGAAAAGGGTGTAAGTGGAACAAACTTTTTTAGGTTTGTACTGCATGTAGAAGAATTTAGTTAGGCATGTTTCAGTACAGAACAAATAAAAGGAGTGCCTCAAAAATTAAGATTAATTTAATGAAGTTAAACGGTGCTATTTCTATTAACACAGCAGTTCTTAAAATTCACGCATCTGCAGTGATGACAGATGAGTTTTACGTGGGTGACTCACAGGGAAAGTGTAAATTCTGTGCCTATTGATAAATGTAGGTCACCCAAAACTTTTCTAAATCTCTTCATTTAAAAACTTTATGGATCAATTCTTAACACCACAATATGGGAAACATTCATAATCCCTAAAATATCTGCCTATTTATTAAAAACAAAAAGCATTCATATGCACATTTCATATGCAGTCTTTTCATAAAACAGCCAGGCAACCAGGTCTTCAGTAAGGACTTTGTATAGGACTCCCTCTCTCTGTGGAGGTAGAAGTACTAAAGCAGTTGCAGACTTGGTATGATCTGACCTATATAATCTTATTGTATAGGATAAAAATGTTGACAATGAAAAATAAAATGTGACTTAACAATTCTGTGCCAATTCAGAAGTAATGCAATGTTTTTCCATTATCTCCACTTAGTAATAGGAAGTTGAACATAGCTGGTAGGTAATTTTGCAGTTTGCTGGATAATGTGGAAATTATGTAGGGGCAATATTTTAATGTTTAAAACTATACTTATAACTGTCTTAGGCATATTTGAAGGCATACTGACTGAAGCAAGGTTGTCTCAAATAGATTTTAAAAAAACAAAAACATTTTGTCAGCGGTTTACGGACTGGTTTGTCCCGGTTCTGTGACTAATGGGGCAGGGGGACCCGTGGTCCCATGCCCCAGGAAAGGGGAAAGAGTAGGGACATGGACCTAAAAACAAAACAGAAGCAATGATCCGAGGAGGAAAGTTAATTTATTAAGGTATAGGAAGGCAAGATAACACACAACATAAAACAATATAATTGGAACTGAAGCTAATAAATCAAATAAGAGAGAGAATGTCCAAAAACTGAAGGCCTTAGTGTAATGCTGAAGGTGAGATGGCTAGGAAGCGCACACTCTGCAGAGACTAGCAGAAAGGGAAAAAGGGCTGTTTTGTGATATGTAAACAGTTTTATCTTTCCCTCCGAATGGAAAACAGAAACGAAAAGTCCTCTGGGGTATTTAGTTTTTCTTCTCCTCTGAGACAGGTATACCTGTAACTATCGACAATCCGTGGAACTGGAACATTAAGTCTTTAGCTCCCAGTGCACTACATGATATTATGATGTGGTATACTGATAACAAAAATCATTAAACCATGACACATTTACACTGATAAGTAAAAAAGTTAAGTTGTGACATTTTCAGATTTGCATAAGGGAAACAATCTAAAAGGACTAGAGCTTCTGTGAAGAGAGGATTTTAAAGCAGTCTTTTAACTGCGAAAGGTGTTATTGTTCTTCCTGTAGAGCAAACTTGTTATGTAATATTGCTGTGTAAAAATTGTTCTTGAAAGAACAGTTTCTACTGAACTAAAATCCAATAATATGATTCTGTGAATAAGAATGTTTAATCATATTCATACTTTTTTAAAAACAGTAGTATAATTCCTGTCTCAAACATATGCTATCACCTTGCAGAGGAATTCTCCTGTATTAATATGAGGTCTTTTTACCTGTTCTTAATGTTCAACTTTTGTTAAGACATTTATTGAAAGTGATAATTACCTAAACTTATTTAGTTTTCATGAGTTGAAATGTGAGGTTGCCAGATTCTGAGTTAGCAAGATTTCAGTGATTTGGTGTTGTGGTATTCATTTACTTATTTATTGTGTGTTTTGGACAGGGCTGTCTGTCTTGCTGAGTTGTAATGCATCAGGTGTGCGGTGTGTGCAACCCAGTGCTTCATTTGTGAAACTTAACAAGGCAAAACAGATTGCAGAGTGAAAGCAGGCAAGCTATTGTACACTGTCCTAGTGAAAAAGATGCTAGTTTACAGTCATTTGTAATTAGCGCTGCTGTTAAAAAGGATAAGAATATACATTAGTGGAGGCAGTAAATAAGTGATTGCTTTTACAAGAGAAGAGGTAGTGCTTCTGTCTGGTATCTCTGTTCTGTGTGGGAGTAGAGTCCAGAAGAGTAATTGTTGAGTTATATGCTTATTCCATTTACAGAAGAACAAATGAAGCGTTGTCAAGTTGCCATACGTTTTATTACACTTTTTATTTTTGAGCCTAAGAGGGATTCTTTAATAATTTAAGCAGAGCAAAACATTTTTAATTTCTTCTGCTGTTTTGTGTTTATTCTGGTTTCCTTATAATTCCTCTGATTTTTAGCTATTTAATTAATTAGTCACTGTGTTCTAATATGCAAGGCTTTGTGATATACAGCTTTAAAATGCTGTCAGAATGAACTAAGTTTCCCCCTTACTCCTCCCCAGTTTGTCTTATCTTTAAAATATGAAATATACCAAATTTTTGTGTCTTTCGCTTTTTAAAGCTCTGGGGAAAAGGAATTTCACAGAAAATGATGGTTTTCAGGTGACATTGTTTACGACTCAGAGGTATATGCAGATCACTTACAGTTTATGACAAATAACAATAGCAGAAGGACAACCTGCATTACAAGATGTCTAGTGCTGTAAAAAGTGTTCTGGTATGTTCAAAGTGAAAATGAATTGGGATAATATAGTACTTTCTTTACTCCTGACTACAGTTAGTGGACAACATTAAAACTGCTCTGGCTTAAATCCTGTACATCCCTTGGGTGAGCCCAGCAGATACATATATATATATATATATATATATGCGCTTGTGTGTGTGTGTGCATGGCAAATAATCCACTGCAGTGTTAAAAGAACTTTGTGCAGGCTTATCCTCTGTCTTCTCTCACGTAATTTTGTACACACTTTATTACAACATAAACAAATGGTTCTAGAGTTTAGTAGTCATACTGGGGAAAAGAACTGGAAGATGGCAAAACCAGCTACTTAGGAGCTCATGGTGGCCGGTTACACTGCAGCTGTCAAGATGTAATAAGAATCCAACTACCCTTTTCCCTCAAACTATAATTTCAGTGTAATTAAGTAATTAATTAATCCAGGTAATTGATCTTAATCTGTACTTAGCTTGAAACTTCCTGTATGTCTTTGCAGTCTTGAAGACAGAGTTGTATATGAAATCTTCATCCATTATATTTTACTTCTGTCTGCCAATCCTCTGTTTCTCTTATCTTTAAATAATCATACTTATGATAGCAATAATGTTGGTGCCAAGGACTACTGTGTGAAAGCATAAGCTCCTACTAAGAATAATTAATTGCAACTCTTAAAGAGAGAAAATTAGCCAGAAGAGAAAGAACATCCTGGGAAAACAACAACAAGAAAAAATAGAGATGAAGAGTCTTTGAGTCTTTTCCAAGAGGAGAAATATTTTAAAAATACAATAATAATATATGCTACAAAATATCCTCAAGGAAAAGAGTAGAGAGCATCATCCTTCCCAACCTCTCCCCTCCCCGCTCCTTAAGATGAGGAAAACACAGGGAAGCACAAGTAAAATTTCACAGTGAAATCTGAACATCATGGGAAAAGAATACATACTTAGGTTGCATGAAAGCACAGTTATATACCATCATAATTAAAAGCACAATTAAATACCAATACTTTTAGATATTTAAAAGATTTCATGCAACATGCTACACCCATGCCTCTGGTGGCAATGGACATACCATCAGCACAGGAGGTAAGAACACACAGGTAGCCATGTTAACAGAGCCTTCCTAAACCTAGACATTAATGGAGTTGAATTTGAACAGATTCTGCTGCCATCACATAATTTCCTTAATCTGCAGATGTATGTTCCTGTAGGCAAGACCCCTCCCACTTTTGAAATCCCTTTTGCTATTCCACTGTCACTGAACTTTTTAATAGCAATACTAATTAAATAAATATGAAACCCTTTGTAGTTGTCTAGAAGGCTCAACACTATCCCAGTGGACAATGACATAGTGTAGGCTATTCATATCCCAGGATTGCAAAACTTCTGCATGTAGCTCTCTCCCCGAGGAAAAAAAAAATTCAGCTAATAATAAAAAAAAAAAGTAGCATCTTTTTGCAACAAAATCTGTTCACCTGTCTGCTAATTTGTATTCTATTCTCTGCACAGATTTCTTGTTGAAGATTAAATTGAGTTCATATCTCGCATATTTTTTAGAAGCTACTCAACTGCCCTATTCTCAGCTTATTTTAAAACTGCATAAAACTTTGAAATGAGGTCAGCAGTTAACAAATCTTTTCCTCAAGCAGAGTGGAACAGTTATGTCACAAGACTAAAATATATCTCTTCAAAGGCTTATTTGTGAGCATGAAGTAGGAATTTCTGCCCCAGGAAATCAAGGATCATCAGAAATCTTCCCCAGCTGTAAATTACACTTTTCAGCTTTGCCTAACTCTGGTGTAATGACCCCTGGAGCATCTAAATTGGTGAGATTAATTAAACCAAACAATTACACAAAAAATTCTGTTGCTGATGGGTAACAGAAGTTAATTGTTATGTTGAATTTACAGTTAATCCCATGAGAGGCAATGGAAAGAAAAGGGGAACAACACATGACAGATATTAGTCAAAGAGCTGAACACTCTGCTACAGTGGGCTCACATATTTGTGGTGCTAGATGTGAGAGTTCAGTGCAGGATTCCTTCCAAAGTGTGCACTTCTAAAATTGTATTTCATAGGAAAGGTGGCGAACTTCCTGCATATTACATAATTACACCTATTGAATCCCGGGTTTTCTGTGCCAGATTACATTGCTTAATGTAATTAAATTAGTCATAAGTTTTAGTGATTTATTCTTATTTTAAGAAGAATTTCACACTGAAAATAACAACTTTGGAATTCACCATTTCAAAATATTAACAGCCTTGTAGAGATTTTTCTGTCTAAACAGTTTATTGCCCACTTTTTGTGGGGTCAATTTTGTGTTTGTCTCTTACTCTCACGTATTTTCAATATTTTTATAGTCATAGAATAGAATCATTAAGATTGGAAAAGACCTCTTAAGAACATCTAGTCCAACTGTCAGCCTACCATCAGTATTGCCTACTAAACCATGTCCTGAAGTATCACATCTACATGTTTCTTGAACACTTTCAGGAATGATGACTCTATCACCTCCCTGGCCAGGAGGCACAGCAGGCATATCTTTTCCAGAGACATGGATAATAACTTCCTAGAAGTGGAAAAATAATAATCAATTACTCACAAAAGCAAAATGTGATATAGTGTGACCATTTAGTCCCAAAGAAAATGGCACCAAACTTTAATGCCCCTATGCAGAAATTTGCTAGTCACAGATGTAAAATGGTAAGAAGAATGACTAATTCCTCACATTTCCTCCATTTGCTTTTAAAAATTTATTTTCTTAGAATTGTAATTGGGAATTTTTTAACATTGGGAAGATCTGCATGACTCTTGGAGAAGATTTTTAGATTATACACTGTTTCCTTTTTAAGTATAAAATAAATTCCAATCTGAAAAGGTGTCTGGTTTTTTTTTAATTATTATCTTTATTATTATTTAGCTTATTTAGTTACATTATTTAATGAGAGAACATTTAATGGAAGAGTCGCCTTTAAAAATCTAAAGCACCACAGAACATAAACATTCTGGTATTTTCTTGTCCCAGTTTTCTGCTTGTACTTCATTTATTTCAATATCTCTTTTAGTGAAGGAAGCGGTGAAAAATCCATGTGTAGTTCTTTTGACTTGACAAGTAAAAAGAATATTGGACAAGTATTTCGTGTAGCAATTTGGAAATAGCAAGTCTAGAAGGAGTTGGAAATATTTAAGATCTATCTGAAAGTAAATAGTTTTAAAGTAGTCCCTGGATGAAGTTAAGGTGCTTGAAGACCAAAGTAAAAAAGATATATGTCTATGTTTAAACTGTAAGTAAATATATTTAAAGTGATGCCATTGTCTTGACTTCTGACCATCACTGACTGGTGTACAGGTTTCGTTGCTAATATTTCTCATTTTCATAGAAGGCTATGTTAGTGTAATGTTTTCTCAAATATTCAAGTTCTTGCCTTCTCATATCACAATGTTTTTGTGTGTGTGTGCTGCATGTATTCCTAGTGTTTACTGACATACTCCATATAAATAATTTGAGGAAGAAAATCAGAATAATCACTTATCTTTGGAATACAGCCCTCATATTTGTATTAAAATTTAAATGAATGTTTTTACATACCCCAAACTAGTACACCTAGAGATAAAATAGTCAGGAAAACATGCATGCTTTTGGGCAGTGTTCAAGTTACTCCTTTAAAGGGACATCTATTCAGCTTGGCAAACAAACTGTCACTGATTTCAGTGCATGAGTGTATAAAGTTAATATTTTTGAGTTATAATATACATCAGTAAGCGTTATTGGCCAAATTAAGAGTGTCTATTAATAAAATGACTTTAATAATTTTGAATGCTAAATGCTATGAAAAGACAAGACAACATTATGTAAAGCGTGCATGTTATGTTTATATAGGAAAATTTATTTTGCCATCAAGGCTCTTTTTCTTTCATGCAATTAATCCAGCAACAGTTAGGAAACAGTCATAATATTCCTGTGATTGAAAATGATGACAAAACCAGAATACTGATTAGTAACTGCTCCTGATTGGGCATTTTGTTTCTCCACAAACTGTTCAGGACTAACCTTCAACTACATCTACTTGGGATATTCTTGATGTTAAGGACAAGATTTTCTATGAAGTGTAAAATGAACTGCAAGAATACTTTCACAAATTGTCTGGTATATCCATAAATAGTGTCTGCATTTTTATGAAATGAATTTGTTTTTGTCTTTGTGCTGGGTTGCTGTTGTTGTGTTTTAATGTTCAATTGTGTTGACAGTTGCAGCCTTAGTGAAGAGAATGTTCTAGTGCTCAGTAGCAAAAGTGGTCATTCAGTGCCCAGGAAATACTATGTGCTTTGATCTCAACAGTTTACTAGGATAGAAAGAGTGCATCGCAATCCCTTCTGTATTAATACCATTTAGGTCTTGAAAAATGATATCAAAAGAATATATTTTATACAGGAAGGCAGAGTTACTTTTTGCAAGTGCTCTTTAAAAGTGTACTTTTCCATTGTTTACCAAGCCCACAAATGGCACTGTTTTCAGTGTAAAGATGCTTTGGTCTTGTCTGTTAATTTTTTTTTTAAACTTTTTGATCTTGTTTCAGGAGTTAATAGAGAATACTTTTTCGTATATAAATGTGTGTACTGTGTGTGTGAGCATGTGGTGTCTGACACGTAAAAGTTCTCCTTTGGGAAAAGGTGTGAACATTGAAATCTCAGAACCCAGCTAACTGTGGTGAAGGTATTTACCCAACTGAAGAAAATGTCAAGTATGTTCTGTACAGAAAACTCCTCAAAAAGCATAATTGCTTCAGCCTGTACAACAATTAAAGTACAAAATGTTCTGTGTTGTTTATTCATGTTATTCAGTCAAAAATCAGTAATCAGTCATGTGGAGAACTATGGTTTCCCTCAAAGCCTGGAAGGAAACTTTTCTCCTTAGGGTTCATGTTCTTTCTCGCTCCTCCACCTTCCTAATAAAAACAGAAACAGATTGAAACAGGATTTTCATGGTAGGCTAAATGAATTAGTCTTTTAACAGCTCTGTTTTTCATGTAGAGAGAGGGATAGTTTGAGTCAGTAATTTAAAGGAAAGAGGGGGAAAAGGATTTGAAGGTCTTATTCATATATAGAATAGAAGATGCTTATTTGAGATCAATCATTTTGTCTTTTGCGCCCCTTCTTGGCATCAGCCTTACCCCCTGTTATGAAATAACTGCAAATTACTGATGAAATTGTACATGAGATGTAGATTATAGAAGGACTGGTAGGAAGTATAAAAGTGGCTAGATAATTCCAAAGGCCATTTTCTTCACTCTTTCAGCTTTCCTTGTTATGTTTTACATAGAAAACCTACTTAGGGTGTGTATTAAGAAGTTTTGTGCTGTCAGGGCAGTGACGATGAACCCAGAAGACCTTTCAGGAGGGACTTGAATTTATTGAAAATCTTTATATGAAATTTATTTATATGAAAAACTGAATGTATTTAGAATCTTAGAACCATCTAGGTTGAAAAAGATCATCAAGATCATCAGATTAGGCATCAGCTTGACTTGCTGAGTCCCATTGCTAAAAAGTGTCACTTAGTGCCTCATCTACGTCTCTTAAATTCCTCCAGGGATGGGGAGTACACCAGCTCCCTGGGAAGCCCTTTCCGATACTCGGCCACTCTCTCAGTGAAGAAATTATTCCTAAACCTCCACTGATACAACTTGAGGCAGTTTCCTCATTTCCTATTATTTATTGCTTGAGAAAAGATACTGACACTTTCTTGACTGCAGCCTCCTTCTAAGTAGTTCTAGAGAGCAATGAGTTCTCCCCTCAGCCTTCTCTTCTCCAGACTGAACAATGCCAGTTGCTTCAGTTGCTTCTCATTAGTCTTGGTCCTTTCACCAGCTTTGTTGCAATTTGTACACACTCAAGCAACTTAATGTCCTTGTAGCAAAGAGCTCCAAACCGAACACAGCATTTGAGGAGAGGCCTGGACATTGCCACATAGAAGGGGAAAATGACTTCCATAGTCCTGTTGGCCATGCTATTTCTGATGCAGGCCAGGCTGCTGTTGGCCTTGGCCACCTGGGCACACTGCTGGCTCATATTCAGCCAGCTGTTGACCAGCATTTCCAAGTCTTTTTCAGCTGAGCAACTTTATAACCACCTTTTCTTAAACCTGTCCCACTGGTTTGGATTGTTACAACTCAAGTGCAGGACCCAGCTCTTAGCGTTGTTGAATGCCATACTTGTTTGTACAGGCCGCAGTCATCCTCTGGAAAGGAAGTATGAGGCTGAACTCAATACTGCTGATTTGTTTCTGTAGAACTGAGAGTAATAGTTTTTCCCCGTACTTTCTAAAAACTCATTTTCCTTGCAGTGAGGACTTTGTGAGCTGTGATGAGATTATTTGGGTGCCGAGGCTGGCATGTAGAAAATATACCCCTCCCCCCCCCCTTTTTTTTAAAATCTTTTCTCCATTGTATGTTCCTGTTTCTTCTTCACTTCTCAGCCTGGCTTCTTCAGAGAAATTTCAGTGGCATGATGAATTTGCAGAAATCTGAGTTTGTTAGCAGTGTTGGCTGAATGCTGAGTAATTTGATTTGTAGAGTTTTTAACAAAGCTTTACTTCCTAGGTTGGTTATGTGAACTGGTAGGAATCCTGACAGAAAGACTATGTAAACTCTAAAATCCAGAAAGAACATCAAGTTATAAAAGGGAGGCTAAAAATTTAAAAAATTCTTAAAGTCAGGGTATAGAGGAGAAAGATTTTTTTTTTTATCCAATTGTTTTTGTGATAAAATGAATGCTTTATTAATTAGGAAACATTAGAAACACTTTATTATGAGATCTGTTTTGTGTCAGGTTGAGTGAGCTGTGAGTTGTACCTGTGCAGGTACTGACAAAATATTTGCACAAATGCATGTTTCCTGGAATATGTCAAACTCTTAGAGGATCAGTGGAAGAGTTCCTTACCTGCCATCCTGTATATTTTAACTGTATACCTTAATGTGATTTATATGGGGTTATTAACTCACTGTTTGATGCTGCTGTTTTCCGGTCTTGCCTCTTCTTCCAACACTGTTGACAGCCTGGATATCTAGCAAAGGAGAAAGGATGTCCTGTTTCAGAGTTGCTGATTTAGATTTTAAGTTGGAGAAAGACAGTGAAAATCAAAATTTTTCAATTGACTTTCCCATGAGCTGTGGACATAACAATCCACATAGTCCAAAAGATATTACATGGGAGCAGATCAATCTGTTTAGGACCCACAGCAGTTATTATTTTGCTAGCCATAGCAATTCTAATGATAGACTGCTTAACATGATATTAAATAACCAATCTAAATGTACAGCATTCAACAATGTTTATTCTTACGGACCATTAAGCTTCTGTAGTTAGTAATAAATAATAATAGATGGAATTGTGGTAGAAAATTTTGAATCTGTTAAATCAACAATGCAAATATAAAACCATTTTAAGTAAAACCTGATCAGTCATCAAGAGTACAAAAAAAATGTTTAAAGAAATAAAATTGTCTTCAATGCAATCTAATCACCTGTCAGAAATGAAACATCTCTAATTTGATTAAAAATTCTCTTTTGACCATTATTATTTTTTATTGTCTTAAATAAGAGGACTGAGGCTCTCAAGACAGAATGTTAAGCTTTTTTGATTGTATGTCACTTTCATCTTTTGTAGTTATTACCCTTTTTCTGACACTGAGTATGATCTACTGATGTTTGAGAGCTGATGAGCTTTGCTCTTGGCCAATTTTGTCCATATTAATATTGTGGTTTTTTTTTCATCCCAATCTCAATGATCCTATTTGCTTTTTACTACTTTTTTGGTATATAGATCTATCTTCTATCTTATCCTTATGTTTTATTCCAACTTGAGGAAGTGAAGAGAGTAAGAATTTCCTATGATTGAAACTTGAAAAAGACAAGGCAGCTGTCAAATAGGTTGTACACATCTGATATTGTGTTTGGATGATGTTACTTTCTATTAATATAAGTGTATATACCCAAGTCATTCAACAAGAGGAGCCTGAGAGTGATGACAGTATGCTTAGGGACTAAGATGTCTTTCTTCCTGAATTCCTTTGTCTAGGAATATATTATATATATATATATATTATATTTATATATGAGATAAGGAGGGGGAAAAAAATGTTACCCATCATTGAGTTAAGGGGTGGTTTGTTTGTTTTACATGTTTCTGTTCCTAGGTACTCTTTATTTTGATTTATTCCCTCTGCCACCTCAATCTGAAATTTTGTGCCTTTTTTTCTCTCCTCTCCCAGCTGCCAACTTCTTCCTTAGAAACTGTTATTATGTCAGTGTCTTCTGGTCTGAATTTTTCCTTTGCTCTTTTTGTAATCTGACCCTTGGAAATTACACCCTTGCTAGGCATATAAAGAGATTCCATTTATGGTCTAAAATTAGCTTTCTAGTCTAAACTTGTCATCTAGGCAACCTCTGCAATCAATAGAGAAATATAAATACTGCAAGAAGTAATTCATCACATCTTGAGATTATGTTGAAACTGGAGGGATTAGTTACTGGTCTAGGCTGCCTTTCTCTTTCTGCTGATTAAAGAGGGAGCCCTAGATGACAACCTTGGGTGAGATGCATGACTGCCACATGGCTAAAATTAGATGAAAAGTATCCTCCTACCTGTTGTGCAGGGTGTGATGTTGCTAATGCATTGCCTTTGTAAGGTCTGCCGCGCAGAGTTTAAAACTCTGTAAAACTGGAATGAGATGACACCCAGAATTTGTTCTTTTTGTCTGAACTAATTTGCAACAATGCCAGTTATGTTTGATTTTTCACTAGAGTGTTCTGCAATGTTGTGACAGATCCTAAAAATCAACCCCCTACTATTTTGTTAGAATAGTTAATATTTAAATAGCTCTCCTGATTTTCCCACCACATTGCTAAATAAAATTAATTTCATTTTGACACTGGGAGATAGAAACTTTAGAATGTTTTTGACTAAACCACACAGTACTACACAACAACAGATTTGATACAAACCTAGTTACCTGAGTCCCATTTTAAAATTATAGGGATCTAATTTTACTGATAGATAGCGTCTTTAGATATTACTGAAACAGAAACATCCTCACAGAAGGTGTTTGGATGCAATTTGATTGGTATGATAATATTTGATGATCATTGCTGCACATAAGCAATTAAAATTATAAAAGTAACGTTTGGAAAGACCTATAAAAATAAAAGTGGACAAATACTGTATGGACATATTTTGAGAAAGAATTCTTGTGATAAAATATTTCAGTTGCAATTACTCCAGTATTAAAACTGGTATTTAGACTTCTTATGTTTGACCTTCTTTTGACAGTGCTGTAACTCACTGCTGAACCAACAAATTGGAAACAATTCATAGCATCAAAGACTTCAGACTGATGCCATCTATCAAATCTTCAAGCTCTATGAACTGAAACTACAAATCTTGGAGTTTGTGTCACCTGGGTCAAAAGGAATGCTTTTCTGATATTAACGAGGACTATTACTGCCATTATGACAAGCCAGGAGAAGTGGCTTAACCTTAGTCCTGGAGAGTTCTCTCAGCTTCAGAAATATGCAGAATGTAAGTACTTTGTGAAATATATATTTTTACATCTTTTTACTTCTCATTTAATAGCTCAGAATTGCATGCTTAGAGGACAAAGTACTAAACACGAGAACTTAAATTTAAGTGGTAGTTTGTAAAGTCTGATAGAAATTGAACTTGAAATGGTCAAGATTATTTCAGAAATTTTCCTGTATGATAAAAAAAATTTTTGAAAACAAAGAAAATATCTTTAGATTTATTGATTAGTGATGTATTACTAAAGGAAATGTTTCTATACAAAGCATAAAGCCTATACGTAAAATTAAGATCAGTGATTCCTTTTATTTTTTTTTTCACCTGTGGCACCATGGCATCTACTTAATTGTATCAGTGTAGTAATTTAACAAAATAACCATAAAATCATTGCTTTCCTGGAAGGGCTATTAATATCAGGACAAAATGATACAATTGGTTGGATTGTTTATGTTCAGATTTGTGTTTTCATATGAAATGAAGATGTGGAGGCTTTGAACTGTGTTTTTTCAAGCTTCCTTTGGCTGTCTGGAATAGGAAGCTGCTAGTTGTATGAAACTGTGATGCCTCTTTTCGTAAGTAGTTTAATGTCTGAGACAATTAGGAAAAAAATGCTAATGGTATATAAGCATTGGTATATAATTCCAAGGGAATATAAATGAGATATGGGCCAAGTTTTGAATC
Source organism: Numida meleagris (assembly GCF_002078875.1). Taxonomy (NCBI): domain Eukaryota; kingdom Metazoa; phylum Chordata; class Aves; order Galliformes; family Numididae; genus Numida; species Numida meleagris. The sequence continues at coordinate 27,569,052 of NC_034410.1, read as the reverse complement.
TGTGATCTGTCCAATTTAATTCTCCTAAATGTCTGAATAACAGTATCCTTAAATATATGATTAAGACTTATAAATGCAATTTTGTTTATTAAAATAAGTTAGGTCCAGCATTTTTGAATTAGTTACATTTTTATCTAACGTACAGAGATATGAAATATTGTTACAGTAGATGTCTTTACTCATTACTGTATAGTAATTAAACTATGTGGGACTTTATGAAGTTTGGATTTTTGTTGAACGTGGCAAGACAGTGAAATAAATACTATAAAATTCCTGAGTTTGGCTGGCTTGATGAAGTTAGATTATTTATTAAAAAAAAAAAACAAACTACAAAATCAACCAAACAACAACAAAACACTGCACACTTTTCTTCAGTGTGTAAGAGTCACTAGTGGGTCTCCTTTCAGAATCCTTTCATAATATAGGACTGCAGGTTGTGTAACCTTGACACGGTTCTCTATCAAGAGTATCAGCTCTTCTGTATTCATACTGCTAGTTGCAAATGGTGAAACCAATTGTGCAGGAATCAGCGATGATAATTCATGCTTTAGAATGAAGTTGAGTAATTTAATGATTTATTGTTTAATAAAAGTTTTAAGAGAAATGAGAAGACTAGATGAGGTTTCTGGGTTTTGAAATAAAATACCCTGTAGTACCAAAAGAGCTCTGGAGTCTCTTGCAGAAAGGAGAGATGATTTGATTGCTAGAAGGTATTGTAGGAAGGTTAAACTTGTGGGAGATGCATGCCAAAAAGTCTTGGCTATGAGTCCTCAGCCTTGCCTTGCCTTGTGCTAAGGAGTGGGTTTCTTTGAAAGATGGTGAAATACAGTAGGGAAGGTACATCAAGGATTTACTTTCCACTCACCTGCTGATAATTAGTATTGTCATTTGCTCAGCCTTTCATTCAGTTTGGTGTACATACCTTACTCTATAAACCTTAATCTGAATTACAACATGATATTAAGTTTGGAAAATTTTAACACATGCACTATCTTAAATTTACAAAATATAGACTAGAGTCTCTAAAATACCTGTCATCTGGGATGTCAGTCACTTTTGGATCATTTTGTTAGTGGGAGACAATCACATCTATTTAATGAGGTCACTAGAACCAGAATTACTTTTGTACTACTAATTGGAATATGAATAGAATTGTTCTTCTAAGTGACTGTAAAGGCATACATTGGATGCTTTAAATCTCTGAGTTCAGTGTATGCATGTATTTGATGATAATGCACATCATAAGACTGAAGCAAATTAGAGTTTTGCTGATATCTATTAGTGTACGCACATTTTGGTGTGCAAATAATAACTCTGAATGATAAGGACTAAATTAAAAGAAAACATGAAGAGATACTCTCTGTTGGAGAGGAGCGTGTTAGACTAGACTGCATCAAAAGAGGGGTAGCCAGCAGGGTGAGGGAGGTGATTGTACTCCTCTGCTCTGCCCTCGTGAGGGCCCATCACCCGAACTGCATTTAGGCCTGGGGACCCTGGCACAAGAGAGATGTTGAAGCAGGTCCAGAGGAGGGCCACAGGGATGATCAAAGACTGGAGCATCTCTCCTATGAAGAAAGGCTGAGGGAGCTCGGCTTGTTCAGCCTGGAGAAGAGAATGCTCCAGGGAGACCTCATTGCAGCCTTCCAGTACTTAAAAAGAGCTTATAAATAAGGTGGAGGCAGACTTTTTACACAACCTAATAGTGATAGGACAAGGAGAATGGCGTTAGAGTAAAAGAGGGGAGTTTTAGGTTAGATGTCAGGAGGACATTATTTAGTCAGAGATTGGTGAGGCACTAGCACAGGCCGTCCAGAGAAGTAGTGGATGTCCCATCCCTGGAAGTGTTTAAGGCCAAGTTGGATGGGGCCCTGGACAAGCTCCCACAACAGGAGGGAAGCAACTAGTTGCCTGTTAAGGCTCATTCCAGTCAAAATCATTCAATGATTTGATGATTAACCCGGGCTCTATGGGTAGAATTCAGAGTTCACACTTAATATCTTTGTATTATACTGCTACGATTGAATACTAGATGTTGGTACTAGGTGGGTGATTCACAGCATCTGTTATAATTGATGCAAAACAATTACCTTAAATAGACAAATCCAAAGAGAGTATATGCTCAGGTGCCTTGTACTAATCAGTAGGAAGCTTTAAGCACAGAATGTATTTGTTATTATTTATTTGGAACATATGTTGTCATGGTTTTGTGAGTCCTTGTTGTCGGTATTCCACATCATAACATCATGTAAAGCACTGGCAGTTAAAGAGCTAATGTTCTTGTTCTGTGGACTGCCATTTCTGGGTGCTTGGTTCTTGGAGGGGGAGGGGAGGAACTGCATTCCCCAGGGGTCTTTGCGCCTGGAGGGAGTTGGTGAAGCCGACTCGAAGACCTGGAGTGCCTTTCTTCATTCTCTGTGGAGGAGCACGTGGTCCCCCTGCAGCTTACAGAGTAAGGGCTCAGCTTTGGATGCTCTTTCTCTCGCACCTTGTTTGATTTGTTGGTCTCAATTCTGATATCATTTTTAGTAAATCAACGTTCCCCCTCAGATTGTTCCTGCTGTTTTGTTTTAGATCCATCCACTATTCCCCTACACTTCCCCCCTTTTTTTTTTTCAGGGCATGTGTCTGCGTGTTCCCTGCCGTGTTAGTCACGGGACTGAGCTGGGCCAGCCCATAAACCACCGACACTTTTTTTCCCCTTTCTTTTCTTTTTCCGGGCCAGTGGACATGTGGGCCTGGTGGCTCCCTGTCACGGACACAGATCCATAGATAACTCCATGACATATGTAAATTTGGTTAAAAATATTTGCTCACTTTTTTCCGGGGGAGGGATCAGTATTCTGTGTTTTATGTGCCTATCCACCCAGAAAGCATTCTTCCTAAAATGGGTTTGCCTGTGTTCTGTGTATTACCTTAGCAGTCAGAAAAAGCCTTTGGAGTTCCTACCTCGAGCCAAAGCTCCTCAACCTATGCTGGCCGGGAGTAAGGTAGTTCTTTGGTTGTCTAACAATCCCAGCTACTGCTTTACACACAAGCACACACCATCTTTCTGATCTGATAGCCTTAGTTTTGATCCAGTATTGGTAGAGGTGGTAACCCAAGCTATCATGTTACATAACAGACAAGGCATGCTTGTTTAGGGTTTGAGCCTTTTTTTGAGATTGAACCTTAGTTTGAACCCACATTGCCAACCCTTCTCCTATACAAAAGGCAGGCCTGTCTTACTTGCGCTTCTTTTATGAAGGTGATTATTTGTGCAATACTTTGCTGGAGGCTGTCACATCTACAAGTATGATATTTTCTGAGAATAGAGAAGGAATGGGCCCATTTCATTTCTAAGGCAAAAATTAACTGCCTCTTCTTCTGCCCTTTTAAATTGTAATACAATTTAGGAGGAAACCAGGTGCATTGCTTCTCTTGTGTATTCAATAAATTTAGCCATGTAAGGAATTTTCAAACTATATTGAGATACAGGCTGCACAGATAATAAACTTGAAGGACTTCTGGAGTTAGGTTATATGTGGAGAACTGCAGCTGATTCAGTATGGATATTATAGATGCAGCTGTCCTGGGCTTCAAGGTCGGAGTTCAGCCTAAATTCCCTCCTATGTTACCAAACTAGGTGCATGGATCTTTCATTACAAAACCCTGTTAAACACCTCACTTGAATCCCAATGGTAGGACAGGGACATATTTTTCACTTTCTGACTGAAAGAGACTGTTCCAGTTTGGTATAGTTTCTCTTCCAGTTCTTCTTGTGTGAACTTCACAATAGGCCTTCTTCTACATCTATATGCAAACACTCTCCTTGATATCTTATGAAGAAGCTCCTGCTACATCTTATCACTTAGTATGATTATCAGCTTTATATGTTTATTGCCTGGCAAACACAGGCTTTTTTCAGTATCCATAAATGTAACTAAACAGCAAAGGAGATTATGGATTCTTCACCATTTGGCCCTGGTGACAGAACATTCTCTCTATACTTTCTCTCCAAGCAACACTTGGAAGTTGGCAGTGTGTAAACATCTTCTAGTTATTTAACATCTTCACAACAAACTGTAATTCACTGTAGTTACAATTAAGTGGTATAACGTCCTGCTAAAGGATGGTATTTCCACAATCCAGGGAATATTTATCTATAATTTCATTTTACAGAATTATTTTTCAGCTCAAGCTGAGTCAACTTTATATTTGCAGTTTAAGACCTTTCTTCAAATAAGAATTTGGGACTTCAAATGCATTTTTGGAACAGTTTAAATATTACTTTAAAATGAAGAAAAATGTCTTTCTAGAATTCAAAGAGCATATTAATTAACACTTGGCTCTTTGCAGTTAGATTGCATGTGTGTGGGTTGTTAGTGTTGGTTTTTTTTGTGTGTGTGTGTGTATTTTTTTAACAATAATTATTTCCAGTGACAGTTTCTTTGTCATTCTGGTCAAATTAAAAATCTTGAGATCTCTACTCCTGTTCTGAAGAATAGTAGATCTTATTTTGCCTTAGGTCTTTAATTAGTTTAAAAATACCTCAGAAGGAAAAAATGAGAAGAGAACTGAGATAACTGGGATGCTCATTATGTAGTAATAATGTTGCCTATGCCAAATACATATGCTAATGGAAATACATGAACGAAGAAGTTTTTTTTTTCCCCTTTAGACTTCATGGTCAGGTTTACTTAAGGGAAAGAAGGTGAAAAGATGCAGGGTATTTTTGCATAAAAATCCCACTTAAGGTGTGCAGCATAAGGTAGATGTAGGATTGATGTCTAATGCAAAGATTTATAAGGCAGAGATTGTTTCTTCTGAAATATACAGTACCAGATATATACGTAGTTCTGTACTGCTCCTACTAGCAGCTTAAGTTGTAGGGACATTAGAGAGAAGTCATATAAGTAGTTTTACTGTAATTATTACCTGTAGGGTAAATTTCATCAGTTTAGAGGTATTTTTTTTTATTGTTATTGTGTCATCAGTCAAAAGAATTTTATTAAATTTGTGTTTGTTATAGTCCAAATTATACTGATTAAAAATAGTTAAAGTGAGACTGTTTCATGATCTATCTGGGCTTTAAAGGAAAGAAAGAAGGTTTACCCTTCCTTTAGTACTCACAGAGGGGCAAAGGAAAAAGCCTCTGAGCTCTGGCAGCACGTATACTCTGGGGAAATAGCTTTGTTTTTCGTAGTCCTTTTGAGTTTGTCAACAAAATGTGCCCTGAGGACCAAGCCTGAAAAAGACTTCTTGCAAAATTTTTGGCAGTGTTTTTTTTTTTCTCAGGCTGGTGGAGAAGAGCTTGGGCAAACTATCACAGCCTGGAGATATGTAGATGTTGGAGTGCTACTGAAATGGCTATGAGAACACGAACAGCATCAGCAGCTGCTGCTTCTTTTTGTATAACATCAATAGCTACTGTAGGAACTAAACTGTGTAAGAATTTTGTTGGGAAATGGGTGGAAGAACTTGTGAAAAAGAATTCTGAAGAGAAACACAAAAGCCAACAGAAGTTTTGGTCCAGAGTTAAATTGCCAGAGACTCTTGGGTGGGTTTAATTCTGTGGCCCTCACAGATGGAAAATATTTTCTTTTACAATGGGTATAAATGATAACCTGCAGGGAACTTCATACATGTGGCAGCCACCAGCAGCCCTGAAAGCTCTGGGCTGTTACCCACTCCCTCTGAGGATCCCAGGCTTCTGGCACCGTGTTGGTTTGTGCTAATCATAATGAGGGACTAGGCCACATCAAAGAATACAGATTGCTGAAAGCAACTATTTTTTACTGGTTTTAAAGGGAAGAGAAAAGATTGCTGGTTATTACTGAGAATATTTTTACCCCAAGTACCAGCTTTTAGGAGTATGAAGTTTCTGCTGCTGTTAGTAAAAATGGAGGTTCTTTTTAAGTTTTCTCAGAGACTGTAAGACTGTAGTGGTCCCAGACTCCAGAGAGGAAATATTGTAAAAGAGACTGTTAATGAACCCATAATTTGAGCATGCAGAGTCTCTGTCCATGCTTAATGTATGATGAATAAGATGCTTTTCTTCATCAAGTGCACCTGGTCACTTCACTAGGAGATGCTAATTTACTTGCCAAAAGTCCTGGGCAAGCATCTCGCACATCTGTGTTATCTGGGAGAATGAGAGAGGAAAAGGTGATCCCAAAACCTGGAGGAGATTATAATGTTTACCCAGCCTCACTGAGAATAAAAACAAAATAAGTCGGTACAAATAAGCAGATACTTAACTGGTTATGCTGGGGCACAACCATCTTTATTTTCACCTTTATTTTTAGGGTAAGTAAATTATTTTCTTGATTATGCTATTAAGTCATCAGTGTTTTGCTGACATTGAACTGGCTGTTTGGATGGCTGATAAGAATGAAGACTGCCAGAGCTCTAGCTTTGTCACTAGTAACAGGCTTGTGGTCACTCTTAGATATGCTGATAGCTCTACCAATCTTATTATAGTCAGACTCCCATGTGCTGGCCTTTGTTGCCGTAGAAGGGAATGGTGCATCAGTGACTATTCATTTTTGTTTTCAAGGGTATCTTTGCAAGAAACAAAGAGTTCCTACTAAGTCCAAACAAATCCTAGTTCTCAAGTTTCTGTGGCTGTGAAATCCATGGAATGCAGTGACTGGTGGTGACACATACTGTCTTAGAATACTGAAATGGAAATGGTGTCAACTCGCTTTGGTTTCTGCTTTCTTTGACAAAAATAATGATTTCTTTCTAAAATAGAAGCTAAAAAGATAAACACTGCCTGTCATTAAGGCTCATTGTTGCAGCATCAGCTTTTACTGGCTTTAAACACACATTGTGGTTATTACAAATATGACATACAGTCATAAAATTACTGAATGTGTATTTATACACTGTAAAATGTATAAACATTGATTATGCCTCTGTTGTATTTCCTGCGTTTCTATGTATCTTCCGTATTTCTTTTTCATTATGGTTTGGTTGTTTCTATGGACGTTTGCATGTAAACAGTGAGAATCTTTTGTTTCTTAAAAGTTTGTCTGTTCCTATTGCTTATTTCCTATTACAAAGATTTGGGGGATAATTCATTTGGTTGCTGTGGAAATGGTTCTAATGTTACAAACAGAGAATTCTAGTTTACCAAGCTCTGAAAAAACAAAGAGAATGGAGAATAGGCTAATTATGGAGTCATGTGGCTGAATCTCAGCTCTCAGTAAAAGCATGTATTTTTAGTCCTTGTGCTGTAGAAAAGCGTGAAAGTATAAATGATTACAATCCATGATTCATCAGACAGACTGAAAAAATAGCTCTAAGAGAGGGGATAATCCCTCTTTGCTTCTATGGAATTAAATTCAAAGAACCAAGAGATTGTGGGGCTTTCCTCAGTCCAGCAAAGCATCATGCCTACAAAGAGAAGGGGAGAGCAGATCATACACTGAAAAAATCATACATTGTTGTTACTGCTACTGCTTATGCTGTTATGCCTCTTATGGATTTTTGATGGAAGAAGTCAATGCATCCTTCTTTGTTTCTCTTGAAAACAGGAGAAAGGTTGCTATTGGTGATTCAAAATGGCAGATAGAATCTTCTATTAAAAAAAAAAAACAACAAACAACTTCATTTAGGGCTTCCTAATAGTGTCTCACAACCTCTCTCCCTGTGCATTTTGTTGGGGATGAAGAGCCCTGGGCTGCATTTCTCTCAGTTGTTTTCTGCTAATTAAAGAAGCAAAATTGGATGTTAAATGTGCTTGTAATTACATATGTTTTCCTTGTTTTTTTTTTTTTGTTTTTTTTTAAGCACTGAAACTATGTTGCATTTTTGTGTGGCCTTGGAAGATTACTACTGGTACTATGGAGCGTCACTGCACAGTTTTGTATTTGCATTGCAACGTTTAATAGCTTTTTGAGGACATTATTGATTACTACGTTTTTTTTTAGAAATCTCAAGTTTAGTGGGGTTTATAATTCATTATTAAAGCTTGTATGGAATACTGAGGAAGGAACTTGTGATTAAATTCCAATATAATATATTTTTTCATAGTTTCTGAAAATAAGCATCCTAAATTTTATTTTATTTTTATTTATTTATAAACAATTTGCACTCTTAAGGCACTTCAACTAGTTGTGGCAGTAATTATAGTTATTGATAACAAATTTGTTTTGAAGAATATATTTCCTAAAATTAGTTAAATGGCTTAGTAATAGATGAGATTTTTTCTTGCATGAAGGCATTCTGAATAATGTTAAAATGATTTGTTAGGTGTTTATTTTATTTATTTTAACAGAGTGCTGTTTCTGCTTTTAATACTTTATTTATGCTTGAGAGTCACTCCAGCGGGAGGGAACAGAATCTGTCATCCCTATCTGCATCAGAACAGATTAATTAAAGACCCTAACAGTCTTTATTGACATCACTGCTTTGGAAGAAATAAGAGACTGCATAAAATATACAGGCTTGTATACAATGGAGGTTGAAATGAATGGAAGGAAATGGTGAAAATTTTAGATAGTTGTGGGAGGAGATGGGAGCGCTCAGTTATGTACTGAGTATATGTCTGAGAGCTTCACTGAAGAGAGATGCTTCAGTACTGGATAGGCACTTAGAGTTTAAGAAATTATTGAAGTGATACTAGAGATGATGAAAGGCAGTTGAAGAGGTGAAATGGAAACGATTCAGCAGCAAGAAACGCGGAAGATCAGAGCAGCCAGAGCGCTAAATTACACAAATTTGATTCTTAAGTACATTACTGTAGTTTCAGGCTAAAGTTTCAAATAGATGGTAACTGTACTATTTTAGCAGCATGAACATAGGAATTCTGAATCATCCTGCAATTAAGAAGTCCTGAAGAGGGGAGAAAATTACTGAAAGAGTTGAAAATTCAAGCCATGGGTGGGGGGGAGTTTCAGCCCACCATTTTTGGTAGATCAAATTCTATGAATCTGTGCACTTTTTACAACATTGCATTGAGTGAGTTAAGGAAATGAACAGAACAGACCTCAGAATGGAATGATTAGGAGAAAATCAAAATAGGCTGTTAAAGACTCAGAATGGTAAAGGGGAGCCAAAACAAAGTTCTGTACCTATAAGCTTGATTTTGGAAACTCTTGTTTGATGTTTGGGAGTTTCATCATAGAAATGATAATTATTTTTTAATGAAAAACAAATTGTGAGATTGAGAGAAACAACCTAGGACAGGTGGAATTGAATTCAAGTAGAGCGGTAGGGGCTAGCCAAGTTTTATCTTGTAGCAGTAATTTAAAATACAGAAAACAGGCTTGTATGGAGTAGAGAGCCCTTTAGAAGGTGGGGTTTTTTTGCAAATAATCATTAAAATCTGTTAAAATGTGCTCAGGTACTACTATTTTTAATTCTAAAGCTTGACTACTTATTAAGCTGATTTTGGCTGAGTGTGAGTTCAAGGGAATGTTCAAGCTGGAATTTGAAATAAGCCGCTTGTATTCCCTTTGGGATCCTCTTAAACAATAAATAAAAAATTGTTATTCAGTCAGAATTATTTTAGTAGATAAGATGTAAGTTAATTAGGAATTAGATAATAGTTAAAGGGATAATGACACATTTTGTATTTCTCTTGCTTGTTGTAACTCTAGAAACATATTTTTAATATTTCGCTTCAGACACAGTGGATATTGTCACATTGCTCTTCAAGTCCAAACTCATTATTTGCAGTATTTCTAACATATGATACTTCCAGGGATAATCATGATATCTCCAAACAAAATCTGACGTGACTATATATTTTAAAATTATCAGTGCCTTGAGAGGATTCTGAGAGTTCGGTGGATCCATAGAAAGAATGAAAATTGTACTTAATTTGTCCCAAATTGTACGAAAGCAATTTTCTGAAGTATTACTTCAAGTAATCTGAAGTATTCTGAAGTGTAACTATGCTCTTAAATTAAAGCACACACTGAATTTTTTTTCTGGATTAGGTTTCAGTAAGTGAGTGCCAGAGTAGCATTGGCTTCTACTAGCACTCTAGAGACGAAATGACTGACTATAGAGGAGGATCACTGAGCTGCTGTTCAATTGCAAACTCCAAGGCAGGCTCTGCCGTTAGGATGACAAATACTTTGCAGCTCTGTCTACACAATGGGAGCTTAATCTGTTCATACTACAATTATATAATTCTGTCACATCAAAAATACTTTAAATTTCTTTGCTTTAAATTTCTTGGTTTTCCTCCCACTAACAGCTTTCATAAGAATCAGAGTTTCTTATTTTTCTCCTTTTCCACCCCTGTTTTGTTAGCTACCCAGAAAGCCCAAGACACTATCACAGGTTAACAGAAATAAATAAATAATCCAGTAAATAATCCAATCATCTCTTCATTTTCATTGTCTGAAAAGACAATCTGATTTCATTTTATCACTCTTCCCTATTTTTGATCATAGAGAACATTGTAGCTTTTAAAATGATTCCTTTTCCTTAAAAAATGATGCCAAAACATGGAGAGAGTGAAAAAGGAGACAGATTTTATTAGCTGCTTGTTTAAATTAAAAAGATTGTGGGTATCTAGCCTGTATAATAACCAACAGGAGTAAAAGACAGGAGGCACAGGTGAGAAAGACAGTGGCAAATAAGAAGACTGAAGAATTTTGGATAAAATAGGATGAAAATATTGACAAAGAGGAAAGGTTACTGGTAGGCAAGGTTAGTATGCATGAAATTATCAAGATTTTTTTTTTTAGTTTTGGAATAAAGACAGAAGCTTCTAAAGCTAAGGCAAAGGTAAAGTGAGAATAAAAATGCACACGATATTCCTGGAGCAGGGGGATTTGCTTTCTGTGTTCTCAAAAAGGCAAGTAGTAATACTTTATAATCAAATCTTTAATCAGTTATGTCCTGAATCACATGAAAGCTTTTTAACAACTGAAATGATAGCTGTTGTCTTCAAAGTTGGAGAGAAGACAATTCTTGAGCTTTGCAAAGCATTCACAGGGCACACAGCAGGCTGAATACGAAGCTTTCATTCTGATTTTCCAGCTTTTACATGGTTAGAATTAACTCCATATGATACACATTGTTGTATTTGTGATTAAAGTTTCCAAGGAATGGAATCCCGATAACAAGAAAACTGTGTATTTTCTGTACACAGAGTGAATGGCAGCCATGTTGCCCTGTGGAGCTTTGGAGAAGCTCCTGCTGCCTGCAGGCTGTCATTGGCCTCATTCACACTTCCAGCAGCAGCTGGCAGCTATTCCCCTCCCACTGCCTTTCAGACAGATGTTCCCATTTCCTTCTGTCTCCTGCTGGGATTCCTGTCCTCCTGTCTTGCAGAAGTGCATGTTCAGTCCCCACACAAGCAGTTCTTCACTTCTGCTTGAGGCCTTTACTCTGACCCAACTTGGCAAGGTGATGAATGAAACTGAGAGCCTGTGTCATTCCAAAACATTGTGCATACATGTGTTGTGGACCCTGACTTGGATCATCTTGCAGGAATAAAATGCTGCTTGGGCATTTCCCAGGGAAACATCATATTTGTGCTGCACCTTGCACTGTGGTGTAATGATTTCTATACGACAAGCCAGTGCTAAACTTGCACCAAGCACAACTGGAGTCTATTTTCAGTTTATTTTGGGAGCTCTAGAATTCCCCTGGTGCCCAATTCAAGCCAAGCAGGGTAGCTTTACATAATAGTACCATTTGTGGCCATACAGAACAGAGAATTATTTTCATTAAACAAAACGTGACTCTCCTTTTGAAACATTTCATTTGAACATTTACAGAACTAAAAATATCAGTATTTTATTTCAGTAAAATAAAGTGAAATTCAATTGTCAAAGGTACAGTATGAATATTAGCTTCATTGGGATTTGCTATCTGCTGAAGCATTGAGGATATTTCCTTTCATAGCAAAGGAAATTTCTAATTAATTTTTTTCAGGTTGTTTGGATGGGGCAAAAGCAAGTAGTTTGCACAGTCTTAAAATAAATGTAACATTTAAATATAAGTAAAATCATCACAGAGGGATTTTTATATTGTATAGGGTTTTGATTTAGATGATTTGTTTGAAGCTACCTTAGGAAATCAATTTCAACCTTTACTTGATTGTCTAAAATAAGTTACCCTTTTGTCTAGCCATTTTATTTGTATTCATATCTTGTCTTTATTTTTTTTTCCTTTGGATTTAGAGTTCGTTAGAATATGCAGTAAAAGTGTAAATCATACGTTCTTCATTTTAGTGTGACTTACAGATTATCTGATTAGCTATCTGTGAGTGACATCAAGATTGAGGTATTCTGACAAGGATCTGGCATATTTCTTAATGGTGCCAAGGATTGTGCGTCATGATTTTTAGGAGACTGAGTCTTTATTACATGACTTATCTCGAAGCAATGATCTCAGACATCGAAAGCCAGTAAGTCATTTACTCTCTGTCATTTTCTTAATGCACAGTCTGGGATAAGCTGTATTTTACTAAGTGCACACAATATTAGAAAAGAGTTTAAACAGTCAAATCTGTGAGAAATTTCAGAGACTCTATCTGAGCTAATTTTTTTTTTTTTTTTTAGAAAGAAAAGGAACAGGAATGTTAGGGACCTGGGGCTACAGAAAAATGGGAATGGCCTAAGGATCATTGTAAATGCTGAGCAAAAATGGCATGATGGCATATCCTTTATTTGCTATTAATTTTACTTTGAGGGAGATGTTATCTTCTAAATAGTATTCAATAAGTTATGTTTACAGTTCTTTTTTTACAAATTTGCTTACTCATTGGTATTTGAAACATCATAGTTTCTATTAAAGCACGGTACCATAGCTAAAGGAAAAACATTTTCTTATCTTTTTCTCAGCTTATCCCCATAGATGCTAGTTTACCTTTCCTTGAGATAAAACATCTCAATGTATGTCTTAAATCTTTTCATACTATATTGTCTACTGTGTATAGCACTTACTGCATGCCCGGCAGGCTTGAAGACCTCCAGTGCTGCATTTATGTTTTTTTTCATCCCTCCCAGGAGTAGGTTCCTTAGATTAAAATGTCCTAGAACAACCTTTTTACAACAGAGATATTGGAATGTATTGCTCTTGTATTTCTAAAATTAAGTATAAAACAGAAAGACTCTAGCTTAAAAAGGAGGGTCTAATTTTTGGGTTTTTTTTCTTTGCTGTTTCCACTTTTCTTTACTAAATCTACTAATGATCTTTTTCCTCTTTTTTGTTTTTTTTTCTGAAGCAAGTTAATGTTGCTTCAAGTAAAGCTTGATCTCCACAAGCAGCTGACAGATTATTTGCATTGCATTTACTTTCAATATAACTCTACTCCCTTTTGTTTCATCTGTTCCCCATTTTTCTAAGTGAATTTATGGCAAATCATCTTATTGTTTCCTCTTCTTTCCTTAAAGCAAACTCTTTTATTAAATTAATTATTAAATCAGACTTTCAGGACAACCTGAATGTTCAGCTGCAAGTTAGTGATGAATACAAAAACTTGGGAACAAGACAAGGTTCTGCTTACAACTATGATTTCCTGTCTCTGAATGTTCTAGTATTAACTTCTGTTGCTTTTTATTCATCCGTAGAATATTCAATGACATATTTGTACAGTATTTGTTTCAGTCTTTTTTTCTGGAAAGGGAATCATCAGTTTAGATTATCAAAAGAAAGTTAAGATCTCTTGAAACTTAAATACAATCTCATCATTTTCCTAGGTTTTTTAGGTCTTTATAATTGAGATAGCACTGCTGAGAGCTTTTTCTCATACGATATATTAGTTACTCTTTTCTGCATTATGAGGGAGAAAAAGAAGAGAAGGTTGAAAGAAGGCAAGACGATCAGAACTGGTTTTTCTTCTTACTTTTTCTGTGTTGATTTTTTTTTTTTTTTAAAGTCTGATCTGCCTCTATCCTTCCCTCCCCTTAAACTGTCTTTGTCTTCTGTTGTTCCTTTTATCCTTTTGGGTGACTAACTCTTCATCCTTCTTTCTTTCTAATGTCTCTTCTGATTTCTTCTGTCAGATCATCTTTGCTGGAATTACCTTGATCTTAACATGCTCTGGATGGTATCTCTGTAAATCTTGTGAACCGATTAATATATAATTAAATAAATAAATCTGTCCTCTGTGAGCATGCTGTGGTAGAATGGATTAGGAAGGGATATAAATTTGAATGCTGGAACCTGGGAGAGTTCTTAGTTTATTGCTGTTACATAGACTTTTGTGTATGGCAACATTAAGATGATGAATGCCTGTGTCATGTTACTGGTATTTTGTTACATATTAAGCACTCTGTATGTTTTACAGAATTAACTAGGTCAAGTAACCTAATGTTTTTATAATCTCTGTGTTTTCAGGCTGACTGTTCATAAAACATTTCTACAAGCTTACATTGTTTATATCAATCTTACATTAAATTTATCTTTTCTTATAAATATACATTAGATTTCTTTTGGGGTCACATCTTTGTTGTTTGAAACATAGGTGAGAGAAAAGATAGAGCAAATTTATTTTTTCATATCCTTCCTAATTTTTTTGCCCAACCGTACTATTGTAGATTGGAAAAGTAAGTGACTATTGCTCCAAATGTAACTTGATTGTTGACATAGGCATAGGAACAGTGGAAAGACCTAATCAAAGGTGGGGAAATCAGCAGGAATTTGGAAATCAATTTTGTTAAGGAAATACTTGAACTTGTCACTAAAAGATGTTTTAACCATAATGACAGATAAATAACAAGAATTACATTAAAAAAAAAAAGCCTAGCAATTTCATCAGTGTAGTGTTTGTCCATAGTGAATGCTCACTTGTAATGGTCCTTTATATGAAATAAATCAGTGAAGCATATGTTTTAATAGCCATGTTATAATAGACCTGCCATAGGGCTGCTTGATCCTCTGGAAAAGGAAGAAATTAAGTCTCCTGATAAGTAAGCAGAAGTTAGACTCAGAGTATGCTCACATTACAGTCATGTTTGTGATTACATCTCACACAGCAACTAATTTAGTTTAGCTACCTTTGATAGCTCAAGTATAAGGCTACCTTCTTCATTTGAAGTTAAGGCAGGTCTTCAGTTCTTCAAGAGAAGAGTTAAGCCAGTGCTTTTATGAGTCTCGCTCACTAAAATTTATATATATACATATTGTATGCATATATGCATATGAAGGAGAACTTAAAGCAATCAAGACCTTCATTGGTAGACTGTAACCTGTGGTATGAATGTGCCTCAATGGCTAAAGTCTGAAGCAATGTGACTTGTGTCTACTGCATGTGTGTTTTGAAGGATCTTGGACTCCCTTTCTTCCTTCCCTTATAGTAAATATGAATGTGGGTGTACATATAGGTTCATTTTTAGTAAAATACTAATTTGACTATTTGGTATAAGTAGTTCAGTACAGTTTCGTAGTTGGCAATTTTCATTCTCTTATGAACCTGTAGATGGATGTCAGGAATTTCTTTCTTATGAATGCTGCATTGTTCATTAACCTTCTGTTCAGTTTTTCTGCTTTTATTTATATTGTAGCAGTGCATGTTTTATGCTAGTGAATTCTTGCAGAGTCTTGAGTTGTAAGTATGAGGTGCTCATACTATATGAATATTTTGAATTCATAGAGCTTTGTTTTAGCCTTAATTCAGTTAAGTTGTGTGCATTTGTGGCATAAACTATGTTCTTCCCGGCCCATTTAATGTTTGCTGTGTGTTGTTGGGATTTTGTTTTCTTGTTTGTTGTTGCTGTTGATTTATTTTTTTTCCTAGAATGCCATCGTATAGATTTCTTTTCCATATAGTCAGTGATTAAACTTGTTTTGTAATTACTAGTCTTGGCTTCCATTATTTTTACTCAGTGTCTCCATGTTACACCTTTGTTCATTCACTGTGATATATTTAACTATCATTCACTGATGTTTTAGTCTGGATCCGTAGTACCTCTCATTCTTTCCTAAGCCAGTGCTGTTTGAAAATAGAGCTATCGTCCCTTTGACTGTGATTTGCTGAAAGCAATTTTTTTTGCACTACCCCAAAATAAAATATGGTCATTCCTTCAAAAATAAGGTAGCAGGGTCATAGGACTGGAAAGATGAATTTTAAGACAAAAAAAAATCTTATGTGCTGCTAATAAATTTAGAATTAAATATAGTTCTGAGGTACTAGAACAAAGATGTTTGAGTAGTTATGTATTCTTTTTTTCTTTATTTTACTAGTGAAATAGTGAAGTCCATAAAATGATAACAGAGAAAAAAATAAAGCTGAAGAGTGCAAATGGACTTTGACTCCTAAGTTTCTAGAGGGCAACTAACCCAAGTGATTTGTTATTAAGCTGCTGAAATTATAGTTAGATGATTATTGCTTAA
This sequence comes from Numida meleagris, assembly GCF_002078875.1. NCBI lineage: Eukaryota > Metazoa > Chordata > Aves > Galliformes > Numididae > Numida > Numida meleagris. Next base: position 27,552,768 of record NC_034410.1, on the reverse strand, counting down.
AATGGTTTGAGAGCTCTGTAGATTTGCTTGAGGGATCTACTTACCTGAATAAAGACTTTGTCAGGGAAGTGCATGAAAATGTTGTTTAAATAGCCCTGGTAATAGGGTTTTAGACTGCCTTTATTAATGTAAGCTTTATTCTTGCTTGCTGTCTCCTTGGCAAAAAGAAATTGTTTTCTAGTTTGTTCAGTGGGCCAACTTAAACAGTGGATAATGAATATTGGAGAAGATCCGAGGTTTGTATGCTTTGTTCTTCAGTTTGTCCTGCATTGTTAACAGTTTATATGATCCAGTGTTGTAACAAATCTTAGAAGTAAACGTGTGCCTGTAAATTCATGAGAAAGATATTGTCTTATGTAAAAAAAAAAAAAAAAGTGATATGTAGAAGAAAAGACTATATATATTAGTCTGTATGCTTACCAACAGTGGGAGTATATTTCAGAGGAATTCGTAGAATAGGCTTAATAAAAGTTCTAGCAGGACCATTAAATGCTCTTCTCCTCATCTTTGTCACTTCTGTCAATTGCCAGTTTTAATAGCAGATCATAGGGAATTCAGATGGCATGGAAATGTGCTCAGTATTTTGATGCATTAAATACTTAATCATGTTGTGTAAATATACGTTATCAAGATTAAAAAAAAATCTTTAAGGACTGAGTAAATTCTTATCACACCTGCCATTGATACTTCTAGAATAATAATGAAACGTCTCGTAAGCTGCCTTGTATGCTTCTTTACCTATTTCCCCTTATATTTTGCATTTTGCAGGTGGCATCTGTTACTAAGCTTGAAATGTTTCATACATTTGTGTTTCACCTTGAATTTTTTTATGCATGTAGTCTGTAAAAAACCTTTTCTTTGTCATTTGCTGTCACTTGGAATCTAATGTTTTAGTGAAGGAAACACGTATGGGCACTATTGCACAACTTCTAGCTTTATCTTGTCTTTAAAAAATGGACTGCTTTGAACCAAGATTAGCAGATTTAACATCTTATGAAAAAAGGACATATACAAGTGCTTAAATGAATCTAAAACGTTATATTGTTGTGTTGCAAATAAAATAACATAGAACCAAACACGCTTAGAGTGGGATCATGCACCGCTAAGAGTGAGTATTTCGAGTAAAATTTTGAAATAGTAATTAACTTTTTGTGCTTGAAACATATTTTTCAATATTACCAGCTCTATAAAACTGAAATAACTCCTTATAGGATGAGAGCCAAAACCTATACTTCACTAAGTTTGTTTGAACATTTGTTACACTTGCTATTCTTGTAAGACCTTCACTTTGTATTCCTCAGTAATGGTTGAAAAGATCCAGGGAAAGCTGTACTTGTGTTGTTAATTCTTCTGGTTTTATGGCCTAAATATGCATTTGACTTTAAAGCTTCTACTCCTGAGATAAAAAATAACAGAATTGTTAGGCCAGGAGCTGCAGCTCTTGTTTTTTGGAGAACATTTCATTTCAATAGTAAATACATCTTGAAATGGAGAGTGAATGCATCAGAAATCTGAAAGACAAAACTAAACTGAGCTGAATTTTTTTGTTTAAAAATTCATCCCTTATTTTAGCATTTGTATTCAGAGGTTATTTGTTGTATGTTAAGAAGATTGCCTTAGGTGAAAGCCTTTTCATGTTAAAGCTAGAAAACAGTTCTGGTTCCGTTTCTACCGAGCTAAAATATAATCTCAAAAATACACTTTCAGCACGTAGGATATCGAGAATTGCCACTGCATTAACCTTTAAACCTTTCCTTGTACGAGGAAGAGTAAACCAAAAGTGATATTTTGAAAGCAGGAAACATGATTAAAAAAAAGAAGGTTAAAAAAAAAATAGAAAAAAACAAAGCCAGGAGTATAAAACCATTTCAAGAATTGTTTGTGCTGCATGGACAAATGGAAGAACCAGATCTATATTTTAAATTGTATCTTCTAATGAAACGGATGTTAATACAGCCTGATTATAAAGAAATGGAGGAGGGTGGAAGATAAAAATCCAAAAAAAAAAAACAACAAAACCCCAAACAAATCCCAAACTGTGTTACTCATTGTAACACTTAAAGTGCTTCTCCCAAGACCTTTAAAATAAAAGTACATGGTTAGAGGAAGCCAATGGTACCTTAGGTAAAATATGCTACCAGTTTTGACTCTACCTTATGCTGAGTGGGTTAAATGTGTTAGCTTGAAGTATTTCACAGGTTCCTTCTTTTGTACGGTTAGTATTTTTCATATGATGGGAGATATTTTGTGACGTATGTTCTAACTCTGAAGCTTATAACATCTACATATATATTGGTACTGTATAACCAATTTGGCTATTTTATGTTTGGGAAATATGTGTAAATATGCAAAAAAAAAATTGTGTATGAGTATTGAGGAACTCTGTGTTCACATTGAAGGAAGAAACAGAGAGCTACCATTAGGGAAAAAGTCAGGAGTAAGAACAGCATCTCAGTTTGAAATGTATCTTGGGACTATCCAAAGAGCTGTAGAAAAGTTGCTTTGTAATGTTTTCTTTATTTTATTTTTAGCATTTCCACTACAGTCCACAAAGTAAAAATTATAAAATACTAAGTCAGGGCTTGAAGCAGTGATTGAGCACCTGGTAGGAAGGCAGGGCCAACCCAGGGGAACTCAGATGCAAGCAATGCATCTGAGCGACTCAAAGGGGTGAAGACAGGATCCACCCCTTCCCAGGCTTTATTTAAGGGTTGGCAGTGGAGTTGAGGGCGTCTCATCTGCAGATTCCTGCCTACCTGAGGGCCTTACAAGACTTCTGAAGATAAGCAGTTTCTTTCTCTTTATTTCTGTGCCTGCTGCTGTCATGTCTGAGTGGATCCTCACTCGCTGTGCCCTGGGACCTTGCTGCTCTGCTGTCTTGTTGCACTTTGCATCGCATTACAGTGAACCATGAAGAAGTGTCAATAACTACTTCCATTTTAGAATGTTTCAAATTATAAATATTAAATTATAAATATTCCTGCTATGAATATTTATAACTTCTGTCATAGTATATGCTGAATTATGCAAAATAATTAATTTTAACCTTGTGAAGAGTTCTGTACCATTTTTGATTCACTTGAGTTATTATTTTTATAATTACAAAAAATTTACTTTTTGATAGAATTGTTTGTGTTCAAGTACGTGAATGTGTGAGGATATACTCTATACATTTAATCCTTTTCAATAACACTTGAAGCTATAGTTAAACTTCAAGTTACCAGATAATGAATACAAAATCTAGATACTATAGTTTACAGAGAATAATTTTGGATGGAAACAGAAAGAAGTAAACTACTGTGTTTCTAAAATGTTTATTTTAAAAAAATATAAGTTTTTTGAAATGTATAGAGCCATTTCCCTATTTCTGCTTAAAATTAGAAATAATGTGTGGTAGATTTCAAGCTAAGCTGATTTGATTCTTCCCAGCTACATGGTAAGTACTTACAGCTAGTTTGGGATGGAAATATACTGTCAATGACATTTCTTCCTTAATTTAATGTAATAGGGAATCGTTTCATCACTGTTCTTATGAGTTGTCAGGCTGTATCAGATAGCGTGACCAGCTATAAGTAAGCAGGAAATGAGAAAAGAGAAAGAACCACAAAGATACCTGTCAAATGTTTGTATTGGCTTTGGGGCTCAAACAAGATGATAAAATCTCAGGACTGGAGAGGTCTCCAGAGGCATTTAGTCCTTACTGTTCTCAAGGCAGGGTAGTGTTGCGTATTCACTACATGCATAAATACTGCTTTTCAAAGTTGAGTTTTAGAATGACTTGCAGTATTACGGTTTTCTCACATCTTGAATTTAGGATGAGGGAACACTGTCCCCAGGCCCTGAGGGAACTACCAGCCCTCACTATCCCTGACCAAGCCTCCCTTTGTCTCTGAAAGCCCAAGGACTCTCTTTCAAAACCTTAGGAGTTCCCTGCACCTTATTTGTGGTCCAGAACCCCATTTTAGCTACTGAATTAACTCTGCTGATGCCCCAAGGACTACAACAGGGTTCCCCACAGCCCTGCCCTGCCACAGACCTTGAAAAGATTGGCCCACCCATGGACTGATGTCTTGCCCTAGCTTTGTGTGTCCCTTTCACAGAGTGATGCCCAATACTCGGGGCAATGGCTATTCTTCAGCCTGTCCTGATCCTGGCTTGTGTAGATGGACAGGCCCTGGCTGCCAGACCCTGCCCTGCTGTCCCAGGAAAACTGCGCAGTCCTGGCCCCAAGGAGCCTCTAGCCATCACAGCACCCTGGAATACTGAACTTTGCTTTCAGAGCTGCTGTATGAGGATGTCTCAGATTGTTTCAACCTTAATTTTCTTAATATTTGAAGGCAAAAGAATTAAGAAGAAGCAGAATAAGATAGTTATAAAACTGTTTTAAAATACAAAAGAAGGGCAATACTTGGCTTTATTTTTCTCCTCAAAATAATTCTAAGTACTCAGGGCAATTACACGCAGCTCCTTTCAAGTCCTGGAGTATGTTTTTATTCTTTACTTATTTCTTCCTTTCTAAACTTTAACGTACTGGCAGGCAAAATTCAGGCTCCTCCTCTCCCCCAGTTCTCTGTTGTTTGCCATGTGCTTCTGTTTGAACATCTGCTATAGGGAAATGGGATTTGGTAGATATTTTCTGTTAATTTGGACTAAAGATATGCTGGCACGTGCTGTTAGTATTTGTATTTTTTTCATGAAGAAGTCTGATCATCTAAGTATCATTTAGCACTTAGCAAGGAATAAAATTGATAAATCTTCCTTCTAGTGATGTCATTAAGAAATTCGGTGTCTGTACCAATCTTTAGGTGAAGAACAAGAGGCATCACTGAGGCCATGGGGAAGGGTGAGTGACAAAATGCTGTGCTCTTGTGCTTGGCAGAAGCTCTGAATTTAGCAGCTGCTGGAGCAGGAGCTGTCCCTCCCTGCAGCAGTGGTTGCCGTCCATATCTCTCTACTTACCTCTTCATCCACCTCCTATTGCAAAAGTTGTTTGCCACCATATTTATTTAGGCAGCATCATCCAGTTCTGCCTGAGTTTCTAAGAAGCTTTTTTGCTGATTGTTCATTAGAGAATTCAGTAGAAGGGTGATTTGCTGGAGGTTGTTATCATTCAAATTCTCCAGTTTAAGTAAGTCCAACTGCAGTCATTGGTAATGACTAGTGAGGGGAGATCTCCTTTACAGCACTGGACTGTGATTGCCTTCCCAGCCTGGCAGCTGTTATCAAGGTGACAGTAAGTTTCGTGATATCAGATGCAAAAAAAAAAAAAGGCAAAAAACAATGACTAAGAAAATTGCAAATTGAGCATTTTTCCACTTATGAATTTAAACGTTTCCTTTGTAAAATTTGTGTCAGAAGACTTCTTCATAAACCAACATGAAGGTATGACCTACTATGTTAAGAGCTTCAAGCAGCAAGTCTCCAGCCCTACCTATGCTACTAATTTCTGATGGTTCAGTGTCAACCACCAGAACCTCTTAGCAGCACAGACATACTGCAGGATGCAGAATCATACTGCAAAAACCATCTTTTTACTGGAATAACCTTTTCCTGTTGAGAGTGAAAAATGCTGATGCATACAGCTTTGTTAGCAGGCTCAACATTTTTAATATACTAGCATTTGTAGACCAGCAGAGTTTTAGCTTAATCTTAGACATAGCTTGAGCAAAAATATTATATCGTTCTCCGCATAAAAGAATCTATAAAGCAGAAAAAAATGTTCATGTATACATACATGCACGTATGCATATACATACGCAAACACACATTTTTCTTATGTGATTGCATCCACAAAAGGAAGACAAAGTTCATGATAGAACAAGAACCTGTATAAGAATTGCTGTGACAAAAGAGTGTTGGGCATTTTCCCATGCTTCATATTGTCTTAGCTGTCATTCAGGACTTTCAACTTGGGGCCATGCTTTTGAGTCATTGCCAGAAAATCATATATTGAAAGATTATTTTTCCTCTATTGTATTGTAGAGGTATAGAAAATCTCTGAAACTTTGGAGCTTTTATGTATAAATTATGAAATTGATCACTGTAAGACTTTGGATGCTTGCCTGTGATATTTTTCAAATTATATAATCACATCTGGATTCAAGAGAGTATTAATTGTCATCCAGCCATTGTTTTCTAGTGCTTATTTGCCTTTACATGTGGTTTTAAAGCCACTGTTTTATGCTATAAGGTCTTCTTGTAGGTCACTTACTTTTCTGTTCTTACCCAAGAATTTTTCTGGGTGGGTGGTTGAAAGTGTAGAGAAAGTCTGGACAAGCTTTCCTACTGTTTGATGTTTTCCATTTATGGGAAAAAATGGTTCATTGAATTCCAATCTCAACTTAGTGTTTAATCTTCCTCATCTAAATCTGAGTCATTTTAAAAAATGAATCATAATTTTAATGTGGGCTAAATCTTAAATGATTTGCAACTTGGTATGTAAATTAGTCTTCAATTATAAAAGGTGTCTTTGTTAGCACTGAAAGATTCTTAAAAAATCAGATACTTTGACACTTTGAATATCTCCCTGTTAAATATGCAGGTCTGTTATTTCTATTATGTCATGATTTTGATTGTTTTGCCTTTATTCTGAAACAATACCTTAACTCAGGTTATCTATGTACCTATTGTTTTGAAGACTTTGTGTTTTTTTTTTTTTTTTAAATAAAGTGCAGTACCCAGCTACTTTTCTCAAGTGAAGTAGTAGCTTTGTCAGTTGCAGTCTGTCACACTATGTTTAGCCTTTTTGCACTTCCTCAGACATGGGCTGGGAAAACACAGCTCACCTCCTCCCAGGAGAATTCTGACTCCTGAACCACAGTTTCCCTTTTTGTCCTATCTCCTTTGCTAAAAGAACACTGCTTTGTTCTGTCCAAATTACAGGAGATGAGCTGACATATAAGGGTTTAAATCCATATGGAAGAGAGAACTGAATGTCTTCCATATTTTAAGTGAATTTCCAAAGCACTGTGCTAGTGGGTAATAAAAATAATAAAATTGTGAAAATATAAAAGAAAAGGTTTCATGAAATGAATTTTGCATTTTACATTAAATGAAATTCATGGGATTTAAGCACTACAGTGATGGACTATGCACTATATTGAAAAAGAATGAGAGATATCTGAAGAAATTTAAGACCATATTCATATAGAACTTTTAGTATGTGGATGGTACTTCTGAATTTACTGAGAAATGTAAGTTGCTGAGATATGTAGAGCATATATATTTAGAGGTAACAGGCAGAACACAAGTTTCCATTTGAGGTTTGTGTTTACACCACCGGTTTCCAGTGAGTATACAGATGATTTTGATCAGACTAAATTTCTGAAAAGGAACCCCTAGCATTGTTACTATTTTCTGGGGGGAAACTTATGAAAGATATTAAGAAAGCATCATAGTTATTTCTGTGTATAATTTCTGATTTTTTTTTTCCATAGAGCATTTACTTGGCTAATTTTTCTGTCAGTAGAACTGAAAACATTGTACTGGAGTTCATTTTTTTTTTATTGGCACAGAACTTTCCAAGACTCTACTTATTGCACTTGAATATGAACGAAACTTGAAGATTACTGTCATATGTTTAGGTCAACTTACTGAAGATGGAGTGTTTATACTACTAGTTTGACTGTTAGAGTCTGAGTAAGGAGAATTAGTTTTTCTGAGGAAGATTAGGACTGCTAGGAATTGCACATGCAGAAGATTGTCTTTTGATGTTTGACTTAAAATATCGATATGTCGTTTTTTGTAATTTAAAAAAAATCTCAATTCATGTTAGTTTGGATACTATCCCATGAACTGAAATAATGATTGAATGACTGTGAACAAAAGGTTGTGAAAAATGGTTCTGTCTTGGCTGTGCAATGTATAGCATGGTGCTTGCAATAAATACAGCTCATGTCCAGAATGTGGAAATCTCTCAATTTTGCTGGGACAACCAAAACAGAAATTACACCAACAAAACATTTTTTCTTGACAGGTGTTTCAGTCATGAAATACACTGTGCTTTTTGAATGACTACATTAAGGTGATATGCAGGAAAAATTTACGTAGCATAAATGTTTGATTTTAATCACAGCTGCATAGACATAATACTTGTTTGAAGATGACAAAAATGTTATCTGGAAAAATATAAAATTAAAGAATCATGTTCATTATTTTTTTGTTCTTATTTCCCAGTTTTTGTTTTTCTCCTTTCCCTCCAAGATTTGCTGTGGAAATAACTATCCACCCATTATGTACACCTGTTTTCTTTTGTAATGCATCTGCTCGTTCATGATTTACTCCAATGTTACGCCCATTATGCACATTTAACCATCATGCTTTTCAAAGACAGAATTGAGTTGCATCTATTTTTATTGTATTCCAAGATATTTAGAGTGGAATAAGTGGTTACGCGCTAAGTGAATGTGAGTTCAAAGGATTTATGTATTGACTGCTTACTGAAATAACCATTTTGTCCTTTTGCAAGTAGATATTTTTTAACAACAACGAGAACAAAAATTGGAAACATAAAGACCTCCAGGCTTCTGAACTGCTGTGATGTAGCATGATTCTGTTAGCCAGTAACCTAAGTAATTCTGAATGACAGTTGTTAAAATATCTTGGAGGTTTGTAAAAGATGAAATTTCAGTAGCAACGTTTGTTTTCTGTGATGAGTCTGCAGAAAAAGAATATATATATATTTTTTTATATTGTCTGGCTCCTCTATTAGTTTCTCTACTCACTGGCACCTATGCCAGCTGGGGTTTAGTAGCACTGCTGGCAATGAACATGCTTGGTAGATGACTCGTGTTTCAAGGACAAGATAAGGGACTTGAAACTGTCCTTGCAAACAACTACTTGAGAAATATGCTGCTTAACAACAGTTAAGAATTGGAGTAAAGAATGTTTGTTTCTGAGCTTCCTGTGTTTACCTACCATTTTTTACAGTATTTGTTAAAAGGGTACAGTATGTTCTCATTTTCTTTATGCCCACAGCTCTCATATAGCTAGAGAAAATTACTGATGCACACTGAGAAAAGCTATTAGCAGGTTTTTTGTTGTTTCTTTAATTACAGTTCACATTATGTAAATCAGTTTTCTGTATTTTAATTCTCTGTCTTTTCATTCTTCATCTAGATTCCACTAAGAAAATTAAGGATGTCTTAGAAGAGTTCCATGGCAGTGGTGTGTTAGCAAAATATAATCCTGAAGGGGTAACTTGTCTTCTTTCTTTAACGGGCGGGAGTGGTGGGAAAAGTGTTAACAAATGTTGTAAGGATTTAAAATGGAAGTGTTTTTATAAGTCAGTTGTTTGGGGGGTAATTGAGTCTGTTTGGAAATAAAAATATAAATGCTTTTAAAAACTAAAAGTTTATAAACATCGCATTAGACACATCTACTTAATAATCTATATAAACAATTTAATAACTAATACAAAAAAAGTTAAAAATAAACCCCACAACCAAAAAGATTAATGTACTTTCTAATTCTTTTTAAGGGTTAGAGATATTAAGAATATTTTCAAATTTTAGATGACTAAAATCTGCAAAGATATTTTTTCAAACTTTGTTGTTCTTACATTGTTTCTGGTAGTGGGATTCCATTTTGGGCAATTTCTTTTTTTCTGGTATTATGAAACCAAGAATTCAATTGAATGCATGTGTGTATTACCTCTAGGCTATAAATTACAGCCATTTCTTTTTATTACACTGTTACACACTAAAAAAAAAAAAAAAAAAAAAAACCCAAAAAAACCAAAACAGCAGAATGTTTCTTTTTGAAATCCCCAATTGCAATTTTTATTTGTTTAGCACACCCTAAATATGTGATTCAAAATGTAGCTAAATAAAGCCGTTTCATCAGTGTTTTTAAATATGCTTGTGTTATATAGAATTCAAAATAGAAAAATGTACTAACCATTATGAGCATGACTTGAACCTACATTTCAATATGCAATTCAATATTCAATATGTTGTTAAGTAAGGCAGTTATAACCAATTAAATATTGAAATGTTATTTTATACTTTGAACTTACAAAACGTAGTATTGGTCATTTGAATCACTTTCTGAAGAAAATAGTTTGGATTTCGGTAAAGCGGTATGATTTTGTAATTGATCGTCTTAAATCTTCATTATTTATTTAAATAAATTATACATTATAAAATGGTGGGAACATTTTGACCATTTTATTTAGTATTCAATGTGACGTAGGCTGTAGAACCACTTTCAATTGATTCATGTCAGAATGTGGAGATATTTTTTAGAAAAGTTTACCCTATAGATTTTCAAAGTTTTTTTACTTTTAATTTCTATTACTTTCTTTGTGCTGTCAATATATGTGATAAAAAGTTCTTAAATTTATTATTCAATTGTTTTTGAAATCTTCACTTCTTTCATCATATAATGGTTTCAGTTCTATGAAGTGTAACCTTTTTAAGTGTAAAGTATTTGTGTATTTGTATGTTTAAATAACATGTTTTCATGTAGGTAGTTCATTTCATTTAGAGTAAATATTAATAATGCAACAGTATTTAAAGTTATGGGATTAGTCTCTTTTAACAGACATTCCTCCAGTTTTGGAGCATGTGAAGGTTGAGTCATAGTGAAGAGTGATCAGTATGGGCAGAGAGGACAATTGCTCTAACTGAAGCCAGAATTTGTGCAAAGCTGGAATTACTAAACTCACTTTGTCCTGAGCTGATTCTCTGACTTCATACCTTTCCTGGAGTTCTTCATTTTACAGCTGTTTGCTTGAACATCCTACCAATGTACTGACTCATCCAGGGATTATAAAAAAAAAAAATCACAGTACCCAAACCAGTGAGCAGGATGGGAAGATGGAAGGGGAGGAGGGAATACAAGTCAAACAACTTGCTGTGGTTCCACTGACCTCAGCAGTGATCAAACTAGTGACTGCATCTGGACAGTACTGGTCCCAAGCTAAGCCCGATGGCTTTCTCACATTTCTGTTTAGCACTTTGACTTCAGGGAGTGCAACAAAAGGAGAAAAAAGATAGAAAATGGGTATTTTGGATCTAGTAGGATTTATTAGTTCAGCTTTCATGTCATCGGCTGGTGAACTGCAAGAAGAGTGGCTGAAATTTATTCCACAGCTGGGTGAATATAGTCAGACAAAACTGCCTTTGCCCAGGTGTCTCTGTGTTTTTGACATCCATTCAATGTGCTATATGGATAAGCCCTTTACAGGATGACTTGAGAGTTGGTTGTGTCTGGTCAGATGAGAACTCCTTGTGTTGCATGTGTTATTTAAATTAAGCAATTATTATCTGCAAATTAAAAAGAAGAAAAAAAGCAGAAACCCCCCCTACATTATTTTGGTAGGTATGGTATGACAATAAAAATTAATGATCCAGCTGAAATAAGTCAGTGCAGCTTTTCTCTTTCACATACTGTAGATAACTCTTTAAAGTTTTAAACATCCTACTTCTGTTTTGCTCTTGTGTTTAGTAGAGGATACATCATGCTTCCATTTTAGCTCTTTATATTCTAGATCCTTGTCTCACAAGTGTTTTAAATATTTTTCCAATCTTGTCAATATCCTACAAAAAGGTGGTGCCAATTTTATACTAAGAAACATAGGGCATAAAGGTATGGTAGATTTTGAAATGTGGCACATTTATGTACTTTTTAAAAAACTTAAGACTTTTTCTATCTTCTTCCTACTTAAAAGGTTGAGGATTTTATTTCACTTTGTTGCTTCTTTAATGCAGTTTTTTTGTCATGATCTGATTTAACAGGAAACAAATAGCAAAAAGAAATACTATTGATACTTGAAGCTTGTTACCTGAAGTCATCTGGCTTGTTTTTCCATTATCTTATATCTTATTGAATGAATAGCTTTTGGACTTAGTGGAAATGACATATTTGATTACAAGAAGGTCTTCACCTACTGTAAAAAATTTTATTTATGCAGCTTTTGCTCTCTGGTAGCTTTCAATCTAAGGTAGATTACTGAAACTTCTACATATGCTAGTGAACCTCTGCCTTCCTGCCTTTTTCTATGTTGGTGTCAAATATATAATTTATACTGGGTTTTATATCGGAGTTAGGATACACAGGTAGGTTAACAGCACCCTACTGGAAAGCTGTGATTTGTAAACAGTCTTTCCATCATTTTATATTCCTCTAAACTAGTTTCAACCATTACGCTTTCAGGCAAGTGCTGAATAGGCTAGCAGAAATCAGGAAACAGGGCAAAAGACTGTAACCAAATGGGAAATAGATGCGCATCCTTTTTTGATGGTTCTATTGGAGTGGCTCATAATTTCTTGCTTGCAGACCCATTTTGAGTTTTTTAGGTTTAACCAATGCATGTAGGGAGAGGGGAAATGTATACAGATGGCCCTTAGCCAGGCAAGTATGGATTTGAGACAGTTAGATGTGGCGTGTCTGCACTTGGTTCTGGAAAGTGCTCCTGAATGCAACAAATTGGATCTGGATAAAAAGAATAAATATAAATGTTCAGAAAGAACAGGGAAACAAAAATTTCCCAGAAGGTTATTAGAGTGAGTGCATGGCACAAGGCATAGTCTATGGTCTGATCTGACTGGATAGGTGAAGCATCGGGTTTAGCAAAATGATTGCAACATGACAGTAAACATCTGCCCCCTTCAAAATATTTTTGCATTTTTGGAAGTAGTGAAAATGGTTCTAAGAAGAAAGCTTTCTCCAGAGTCTTTCTAATTTTTAGACGTGTTGAAGTTTGTTTGTTTGTTTGTTTGTTTTTAAAGTGACTCTGTGGATGTATCAAAAATATTCCTGGTAGTTTAGTAACTAAAGTTTGTCTCAATCAGTGTAATTTGTGTGGAGAATAGAAGTGTATTTATAATGTCAAGGTAGTGCTGATTAGGAAGTACTGACATCAGTTTGTGAATAAAGTAGGAAATTAGTACAGTGCCTTTATTAAAAGGAATGAATTATTAGAAACTTCTGAGACAGTGCTTGCTAGTGTTTATTATTGCATTCATTTTTGATTAAATGGTTTCAATAACAACCATTCTTGGCAACAAACAATTTTTTTTTCTTTTTCAAAGTACACAGGGCTGAGAGGGACAAACATTGTACTTAATTCCCTATCTTTTTCTTTGATATCTATCATTGCATGGTTAAAAATAAATTGCTTACCCTCTCTAATCAAGACTAGAAAGCTGAGCTGAACCATTTGCTTGACATATGTACTAATGCAAGATAATGATATTCTGTCTTCTGTCTTAAGCCTGTTCATCTACATTACTAACCTTTCAACCAAAATACTTTTTATAATAACAAAGTCTGAGTGTTACTATACTACATTAATGTATGTGTCTTCTTTCTTTTATTGCATGCATTACAGAAACAAGATATACTTAATCAAGTAAGTAATTTTATTTTTTTTATCCTTTTGTTATGCATAGAAGCATTATCTTTTATTTTGTAGACTACCATTGAGATGTCATTTATTAGTAAATACCACCCACGGCTATTGCATCAGTAACTAGAAAACTAATCAAAGCTGAGAGCAAAGTGATTATCAATTTAATATGATGAGATTGACTTTATAGGCCTTGTAAGAGAAAGGGTTAAAGAGCTGATTGCCAGCCCAAGGCTCTACTTCTGGGAAGCTTATATAGTATAAAAGCAGATATAAAAATACAATTTAAAAATGCTAGGAAAGAAGGACTAGTTGAATGAACTTATTTTAATTGACCTAGTTATTCTTCTTTTGTAGCACAGAAGTGTTAAAAGGCCTCTGCTCCTTTTGGGAAAAGGCAGATGGAACATGAGAATAACAGAAAAATCCAGAGACTGGAAGGATGAGTTTTGTAGGAGTCCCTCTCTTGCTGTCTCTTTCTAGTGTCAAAGGCCCACTGAACTTTTGGAAGTGTGTACTGTGCTGTCAGGAGTACTCACTTCCTGTTCAGGGGAGGACTCACTTCAGATAACCAGCATTATTTTTTTAGTAAGTTGAGGAAGTTACTGCAGTGGGTCCTGAAATAGAAGGCAGTCTGGTTAAAACACTGTGTCTAGGACCTGTCATGAGATGATTTTACTGTTTTCACTAATAACACTGTAAAAACAAAACAACAACAAAAAAACCCACGTGAATACTGATTAAAATCAACTGATTAAACCAAATTTGGGAATTATTGACAGAAAATTTGAATGTTATGCTGGAAAAACTTAATGACATTATGGTCTGTAAGTGGACAGAAATTGAATGAGATGAAGTAGTGCAGACCACAGTGCAATATGCTCTGAAGAGCTCAGTGTGAGTGGCTACAAAGTACCACCACTGCATTTTGTCACGAAGAAGAGAAATATTTCACTGGAACATTGCAATGGTGTTTCTGTGGCTATGATAGTCTGAGAACAAGACAAGGTTTGTAGGAATAGGTGGTGTCTTCAGGCCAATTGAAATAATTGTAAAACTAGTTAGATTTTAAAGCAGTTCGAAGTATGTGCTAAATGAAGGCTTTTTGTGCTGTTTCATCCAGCTACATTTTTTGACTGACACGACGTACTAATTTTCTGTAATGGCTCTGCCTTTTTGTGATATATAAGTATTATGGGTATTTCTACTACAAATGAGGAGGCATTAGTATTATCTAAAACGGTACTACAGAGAAGTCATCTTCCTCCTTTTAACCAGTATATGTGCCACAAAATGGGAAAAGGTGAAATCAAAATGAAACTAATTCACAGAAAGGTTAGTGGGATGTGGAGAATTATAAGGAATCTAATATGTAGGAGAAGCCTGTCACTCAAATGCAGTCATCTGAAGACTTACAAAGGATATTTTATCATTCTAGCTACAAAAAAAGTTACTAAATTGTACCACCAGCAGAGAACTCTACCCTTCAGACACTGAGAACTCAGTGTTTTTCTGGCTTTCTGAGCAGAACTTCTAGGGAAAAAGCTTCCAGGATACCTAGAGAATTGGGAAGCCTGCCAGGAAGCAGTGCTGGCAGTCTGGCTGTGAGACGGCTTTTTGTGCAAGGTATTGAGGGCGCTGAGGTGTTAAGAGGTTTCGGATAGATAATTTCTGCTGCAAAACTGTTCAGTGTTGAACATTTTTTATGATATTTAGTAGTCCCTCTCTCTCCTTTCTCATTCTGTGCCTACAAGTCCATCTTTCCCTCCTTGACATCTTTCTTCTCTTTTCATACTTCCCTCTCTGATTTAAGTTCTCATTTTTATTATTTTCTTAAACAAGAATGGAAAAGTATTTTCCTGTATTTTTAATTGTAATAAAATGACTCCCCCCAAAAATCAAGGAAGATACTACATTTTCATTAATTCTGTACCCAAGATTTTCTGTAGTATTTTTATTTTGATAAGAACTTTATGAGTTAAGATCTAATATATACAGCTATTATACACAATAGTTAGCATAAAGTGATCATAGATGGTCAACTGTGCAATATGCCAGTGGTGCAGTCTTGTGAACTGTAACGTAACAATCCTAGTTCTATAAGCTGTATTCCACACTTAGGGGAAAAAAGAAAACAAAAATATTTCTAAGGAAGGAGAAGTGACTCTAATCAGTGTTGACTAGATTTTACGGCATATCCATGTATATGTATCACTGTACTTATGATGGGAAAGCGTACATGTGAATCCTTTAATTGGTGAAAGAGAGGAGAACAATTTCCTTCCCCACTGCATATAACAAGCATTCTGGAATCACTTTACTAATAAAGTATTTTTTAGGTTATGCACATAATTGCTTTCTAAGAGACAGGTAAAACAAGGCTCGTGCTCTTTTCTCTTTTAAAATATGATGATGATGAAAGATGGTTGCAATTTCACATTCTTTTGAGATGGGCCCTCATTTGATGACTAATGAATTCAAATCACTCGTATTGAACATGAAGAGAAGTAGGTTAAAGTTCTAGTACTTGAAGTTCCCGAACAGTGTTGCAGGTTGTTATTGATTTTTTTTTTTTTTTTTTTTGTTCTGGACAGATTTCTTTTTGTTACATTTAAAATTTCATAAATGACAATTTAGGAAAGTTAGGTAGCCTTAGCATTGTCAAGAATTAGTAAATATTTCAGAATTGCTTTTGTCAGGGTCTTTTAGGAATCAATTACATGTTACATAAATGGCCTCTCACTGATGAAGACATCAAGGCCCTGGAGCGTGTTCAGAGATGGACAATGAAGCTGGTGAGGGGTCTGGAGCACAAGTCTTATAAGGAGTGGCTGAGGGAGCAGGGATTGTTCTAGTCTGGAGTAGAGGAGGCTCAGGAATGCCCTTATCACTCTCTACAACTACCTGAAGGGAGGTTGTGGTGAGGTGAGGGTTGATCTCTTCTCCCATGTAAGTAGCAACAGGACTAGTGGGAATGGCCTCAAGTTGCACCAGAGGAGATTCAGGTTGGATGTTAGGAAATACTTCTTCTCTGAGAGAGTGGTCAGGCGCCGGAATGGGCCGCCCAGGGAAGTGGTGGAGTTTCCGTCCTGGGAGGTGTTCAAGAAACGTTTAGATGTTGTACTGAGGGACATGGTCTAGTGGGAAATACTGGTAATGGTGGACAGTTGGATTGGGTTATCTTAGAGGTCTTTTCCAACCTTGGTGATTCTATGATTCTAAATACACATCTTGCATATCTCTGTAATGTTGAATGTGTCTCTGGTCTACTATTATATGTATGAATTAATGTTAGGAGAGAAGTAGCAGAGATATTTGACTATTTGCTAATGTGTATTTGAACTATTTGCCAAAAAAAAAAAAAAAAGAATCCAGAAACACAAATAAAGCTATTTTCTTATAGTAAAATAAAATAATGTGGAAATACTCTATTTCATAACAGTGGGAATTCTGAAGCTGCTGAATTGGTGCTGAGTTGTTGGTAAGGAAGGACTTGCATGGTGCTTGTACAATGCTTATGTTACCTGGTCAGACATGCAGCAGGTCTAGTTTACTCTCCTATAAAGGGTATTATCTAGGAATTACAAAGAAATCTGCCTTAATTCTAAATACATTAACTTAATATGGGTTCACTCAGGCTGAATTAGGAAAGACTGGTTAAAGTGCTTTACCCAGGCTATTTAATTCTGAGTTTTTAATTGTTTCTCATTCTGAGGTACAAAGTGTTCTTCTGTTTTATTTTTCTGATGGTTAAAATTGTTTCGCATTCTGAGGATATCTAGTTAGTGTTTATGAAACTGCACAGGTAAACAAAGTATAGGAAAAACTCTTAATCATGACTTACTGTATGAATTAATCAACAAATGGAAATTTCTTGGATTCCTCTTATGCAATGTTATCATAGCAAGTATTAACCTGTAAGTATATACAATTGAGTAGATAACTGTGCTCTTTTTAAAATTATTATTTCTTTCTGTGCTATACTTTTAAATTCTAGTGAGGATAAGCAAAAGCTTAATTCAACTTGCAGAGCAACATTTTCCTAAAGGCTGTAAATTTACTCTGTGCTGAGTAAGAATTGCTGCCAACTAGAATTAGTTGTTTTAAATATTCTTGAACAATTGTCTGTTTGAAGTGAAGAGTCCAAGTTATTCAGGTTCAGATTGCATTAAATCTCAGCAAACAATTTTTGAGAATTCAGTGTTCTAGTCAAGAAGCCTGACATCTACCCTATTTTTCCTAAATTCTTTAGTAATTATTTTCAGTATGAATTTTTGTGTACATACATACTGAAACACGTGTAATAGTTTGCTAAAGAAAATCTGTTGTTAGTAAGGTTTTATTTTTTCTTAGCTGAGTATAAGACTAGGTTGATGACTTAAGCTCTCTAGGATGATGACTGCAATGCCTCATGAGTACATTCCAGATTTATTTTAATAATTAGCATCAACTTTAGTAACGTGAGAATATGCTACAAATCTTCTCATTTCATTTTAAGATGTTCTTAAAGAGACATGCTTGCAGCTCTCAAATATTGCAGAGTATTTATTTTTGATGGAAGACATAAAGGGAAGATTTTGGCAGTTATGTATGTCCATACTCTTGATTTAATCCAAATATTATTTGTCCAGGTGGAATATTTGGTAAGATCAGGTTATGAGAGCATAACCCCCCCCCAATAAGCTTTCATGTTGATAGATAGCAATTTAGATGCTGCTTTATCTGAGAAATTAGTTCATTTGATTACCAGTACTTATATAATACTATTATGCCAAAAATACGTTAAGTGCTTAGATCAGTAAAATTCAGTTTGAATTTCTGCCATGTGAACATTATCAATATAATTTAAACAACGAAAGATTGTGTGTTCTCTACTTCGTATTTTATAATGTATTAACAATCTTGGGATAGTCTCTGCTTTGCCCCTCCCCCTCCATATTTTTGCAAAAGTCACATTTCAGTATCTCAGAATCAGTGAATTTTCAAAACTTGGTGGTGCTTTACAATTGCTTCTCACAGCTAGTCACGTAATTGTCGTTAATCCACTAGCATCAGTGAAGTTTGCAATTGTTGTCATAGCATTATGTGTGACTCAAGGCCCTGTAACATCATCTCCTTTCTCAACAATTAATTTTTGAGTTATTGGATCCATATAAATGGTTTCAAAATAAATCATAAACAAAATACCCGGAGCTTTTACAGTTAGTAGATTAAACTGATTACAATTTTTGCCCGATTTGGAGATATGGCAATATACTAAAAGGTCATTAAATTAAAATTACATTTGAACATAATTCTATTTCCATATTCTCTGAAATATTCTCTCTCTTTTTTTTTTCCTTTTGTTTTCAGGATGGTGAGAACAGTGGGTTATGTTGAAATATTTTTATTTCTTTTTAGAAATTTCAGGGAACAAAAAGACCAAAAATGTGGTATTTTCAAAGAATTTCTGGGTGGAGAGAATTCCAAATACTACATCATGCCTTGTTCCCATCAATATGATCTCTGTGGTGGTGAGGAATAAAAGTTGTTATTCTAGCTCCCACCCCTTGGCCCATCCACAGTGGCAACGCTTCTGTTGAACTTCCTATTAGTAAGTTGCCTTTTCACAAATTATGAGGGAAAAAGAAAAAAGTGGAATAATATAGCTTCTCTTCCTTGTGCATATCAACTGACAAATCTATTTGTTATTGTACAGTAGCTGCAAAAACATAGGAGACAGGCATCTTCTATTGCATTTTCTTTTCAGGGTAAAATATTGAGTCCAAAGCAGTTATTTTTTCAGATTATATTATTTGCTCTCTTCAAATGTTCCGTAGAGTAGGAGTTCAAATATTCCATGCCGTATTTAAAATATCTGAATTGTATTCTTTATACAGGATGCAAAATCTGATTTACTTGTGTATATCCAATTTTTCACCGAGAAGCAATATTGTGTACATTCTGAATATCAGGATATACTGAGATATGATGTCTGTACAATGGAGAGTTCTGTGTATGTTGGCACAGAACATACACATAAATATATAGATCTTCACAATGCGGACACTTAGAGCTCTGTCTTACATCTCTGTGTTCCACTGATGATTCACCAAGGGCAAATCCTGCTTGACCAACCTAGGGGCCTTCTATGATGGTGTCACTGCATAAATGGTCAAGGAAAGAGCCACTGATGTAATCTATCTGAACTTCAGTAAGGCCTTTGACATGGAAATATATGGATTTGATGAGTGGACTGTTCTGTGAATGAAGAACTGGGTGCAGGATCGAGTCCAGAGAGTGGTGGTCAATGGCTCAATGTCTGGATGGAGATCAGTGATGAGTGGTGTCCTCCAGGGGTTGATGCTGGAGACAATACTCTTTAATATATTCATCAGTGATATTGACAGTGGGATCGAGTGCACCCTCAGCAAGTTTGCTGATGACACCATACTGTGGCTTGCGGTCAATGCACCAGTGAGATGGGATGACATCCAGAGGGACCAGGATAGGCTTGAGCAGTGGGCCCAGGTGAACCTCATGGTGCAACAAATCCAAATGCAAGATCTTGCACCTGTGTCAAGGCAGCCCCCATCACCAAAACAATCTGGGGATGAAGCAGATTGAGCACAGCCCTGCCAAAAAAGACCGGGGTGTACTGGTGGTTGGGAAGCTGACATGAGCCAGCAATGTGCCCTCACAGCCCAGAAAGCCAACAGTATCCTGAGCTGCATCAAAAGTAACGTGGCCAGCAGGTCAAGGGAGGTAATCTTGACACTCTGCTCTGCACTGGTGAGACCTCATCTGCAGTACTGCATCCAGATGTGGAGTCCTCAGTGCAAGGGATACATGGACCTGTTGGAGCGCATTCAGAGTAGGGCCACAGAAATGATCAGTGGAATGGAACACCTCTCCTATGAGGACAATCTGAGAGAGCTGGGGCTGTTCAGCCTGGAGAAGAGAAGGCTCTGAAGTGACCTGATAGTAGCCTTGCAGTATCTAAAGGGGAGCTACAGGAAAGAAGAGAACGGACTCTTTAGCAGAGTCTGTGGTGACAGAACAAGGGGAAATGGTTTCAAGCTCAAAGAGAGATTTTAGGTTAGATATAAGGAACAAATCTTTTACTGTGGGGTGATGAGGCACAGGAACAGGTTGCCCAGTGATGTAGTTGATGCCTTGTCCCTGGAGACTTTCAAGGTGAGGCTGGATAAGGCCCTGGGCAACCTGATCTAGCTGTGGATGTCCCTGTTCATTTTAGGAAAGTTGGACCAGATGGCCTTCAGAGGTCCCAACTCCAAGGTTTCTATGAAATTAGTGAATTGCGCTTCTTAACTGCCATAGGATGAAGTCAGATTCTCATGGTGTTGTATTTCCATTTTTGACATTAGTCCCTGCCTACTCACCAGGATATCTCTCAGTTCTTCATTGTGAGATGGAGGAACAAGAGATGAGTTGCTGCAGCTGGTTTGCCTCATTGTCATAATTTTCAGCCTGGAATGAACAGTTTGGGGTGTAATAACATCTGGTTACTACAAGTGAGGAAAAATTTTAATTAAGAGTGAAAATCCAATAGTTGTATGAATACTTTATCTGATAAGAGCTAAGAGGCCAGTGAAAACTGTTGAGTATGTCAGACTGTTGGCTTGTAGTTTCCTGTGCATTCTTGCTTGTAAACTGTATATCTCCATGTGCATATTCCTCCAGTTTTCACCAATCCAGATTGTCACTACAAAACTGATAAATTATGAGAAATTTTGTAACATCACCAGTTTTAAGAAAGTAGGATGCAAAATTATTCTATATGATCTGTAATTTGTCCTAGTCTTTGTGTAGCAGAATGCGAATGGAACATGCTTAACAGACTTCTCTGCAAAGAAACTAGAATTCTCAGAGGTGATCGTAGGCTTTCAGTTAGCCAGTATACATCTTTAACTCAAATTTTAAATCCTTCTCAGCTAGCAATACTAGTGGAGTTCAGCCTCTCCCCACTGGTATCCAAGATGTTAGAAGTCAGTTCTAGACATAACGGAGTATTTGAGTCATATTCATAGCTGGATGTAGCTGAAATCAGGAGATCAGAGGGCTGAGCTGTCCCCTGATTTTAGATGAGTATTGGTCTATATATATCTAAAACAAAATTAGAAAACACCTGAAATTATCTGTTATTTTTTCCCAGCAGAGTCATATCTTCCATTTCAATGCTGGCGCTTGGAAACCAGTCCTCCAATTCCTGTTCTCCTTGTGATTCAGAGACTCATCATCTACGAACCAGTATTAAATTAGCGTAATATATTTATCACTGAGTACTTGAGGAGAAACAGAACACGTTTATCATGATAATTAGAAATTTTTAAGCCTATTAAGCTTAGCCTGTCCTCCATTTCTTTTTCCTTGGAGTCTCATGTATACAAGAAACTTTAAAGTGAAGAGTAGAAAGAGCTCTGAATTATTCCAGGGATGGAGAGTAGAAAGTGAAGTAGGACAAATGTATGCTCAAAATCTTCACATTGTGTATCTATGAAAAACATTGTGTACCTGCAAAGAAATACCTTTATGGTCATGATAGTACTATAGAAAATAAGTTACTTTATTGTCAGATTTTAATATTTTATGCAGTAACAGAATAATAAAGTTGTAGAGTATTTAAAGATAAATTTTTAATACTTATAAAAATCCAAAATTTTCACATTTTTACATGCGCGTTTTCAGATTTGAGCATTATTTAGTCAATGTGATCGATGTAATGCTGGAAATATTCTTGAAAAAGGTAGATTTTTTTTTTTCCTGAAAGCTGTAATTTATTTTTCTTGCTAGCTGCCAAAGTTTTAATGTCTTGGTAGATTTCAGCTCTCTGCAGTCAAGATTCCTTAGTAACATTTTCTAGTTAAATGGTTGTCATTAGTTTGCATGTGTCTTTTTATGTGAGCTTACTGTTATGTCATAGAATTTCCTATGGTATGTTGAAAAGGACACATTAATGATAACAGGACAGGCAAACAAATTTTCTCCAAAATTTGCTTTTTTAACATATTGTGTTAGAAATATAGGAAAACGGATCAGCCATTAAAGCCATTACGGAGTTTTCCAGGAGGTTTTAGCAGCTGGAGAAGAGAGAAATACAATACTTCCTGGAAACACATGTAGTAGGATTCTGCAATTCTATGAAGGGACTTTACTGAAGATCAGTCCTTCCGCTGAATTCAAATTATTCCTTATAACTCAAAAAAACTTCCCTTACCTGCCCTATCACCATCTTTCTTACACGAGTCTGGCAACTGTTGCACATAGGTGATCTTTAGATGTGACTGGTATTTATGAAGTGTCCAAATCTAGTGTCTGTAGCTCATTTCTAGCCTTTTTCTAGCCCCATAAATACTTATCTGGATGTGCCCCTTTGGCTGCTGGCAAAACTAAGGAAAATACAGAGGAGAGATGCTGTGGAAACAGAGGTGCCAGCAAGTTTGGTAGAAGGGTTGGTAGTCGCTGCTGTTTCTACGCCACTTCCCCTGTTCCTGCCTGGTTCAGATGTAACCTCCTCGTATTCCAGTTTGTCCACAGTTTGCATCAGCACTCTCTCCAGCTTTTCAGTTTAGACAGAATTGTCACCATTGAGTATTACTTTTTACAGCATACATATAAATAGTGTTGTTTTATTTTTGTGTTCTTATAGTTCATGATATCTGTAATATGCATTAATGTGTTGCTTGAGTAACTGTTTTTTATTATCTTACTCCAAGAATATTGTTATGAGGAAAATTCTTGTTTCTGTTTTATCCTGTTTCTTAAAGGGCTGTTTGATGGAAGGAATTTCTTCAAAGTGATGGGAGTTAGCAGCACAAGTCCTAACTGTTTTTGTTTGTAGCTTATTTGTAAAGTGGAGGATGTCATAAACTTCAGAATAAAATCCCTACCCCAGTGTACTGGTAGAGAATGGATTCTTTAAAAAGAAAAACAGCTGAAAGCAAAGGTCTGGGCAAATCTGTCTATATTTGCTTAGTTGGATATTACAACAGCAAAGCTCTCATATTATATTGAAATGAGATGGGTTAGTCTGTCATAACACCACTATAGAAACAGTTGTTCTTTACCATAAGAAAGAAATAGTGAGTTATTTGCACTGATTGAGCTTTTTGTACATGATCTGTTCATGCAGCAACATAAAAAAAAAAAAAAAAAAAAGCAAAGCAAAACAAAACTCTGTGTTTTGGATTAACATGTTGGTCAAAACTTTAATTGTTTATATTTTACAATCAATATCTGAAAGGACAAATTATTGTACTAGGGGTGCTGAATGACCACTTCAAGCAAACTGCATCTCTTATTTGCTGCTTTGTTTCATAAACAATACTACATATGTTTATATGTGTGGATATTTTATTTTATATGTGCAACATTTATTTCAGCATAGATGAGAGAATTCTACTCTGAGAGAGATTAACACCTGACTCTGATATTACAATTTTAATAAGAAAAGAAGTTGAAAAAATAATCTTCGCTATTTTCTATAAAATTTACCTAAGCACCTTAAATTCTTCCATATGTCCAGAAGTGCTGTTGTAATGGCTGGAACATTTTAGTATCTTTTTTGATACAGCTCCCTGACCAGCCAGACTACCTCCTAATTCAAAGGACTAAAACAATAATTTGTTCAGGAAAAAAACAACAACAAAAAAAAAACTTCTATTCCGTTTTTGAGAAAAGGAGAAAGGAAGACCCAGAGAACTACAGGCTGGTGAGCCTCATCTGTGTGCCTTGCAAGATCACGGAGCAGATTCTTCTGGAAGCTGTATTAAGTCACATGCAAGATAAGGAAGTGATCTGAAACAGGCAGCATGGATTCACCAAGGGCAGATCATGCCTGACCAATCTAGTTGTCTTCTATGATGAAGTGACGTCATTAGTGGACAAAGGAAGTGCAGCTAATGTCAACTACATGGACTTGTGCAAGGCCTTTGGCATAGTCCTGCGTCACATCCTTGGAATTGGAGAGATGGACTTGGAAGGCTAAACTATTTGATGGATGAAGAATTGGTTGAATGGTCACAGCCAGAGGGTTGTGGTCAGAACTGCATGTCCAGGTGGAGATTCCTCATGAGTGGTGTCCCCTAGGCATCTGTTTTGGGACCAATGTTTGTCAACATCTTTACTTACAATTTAGACATCATCAAGTTTGCTGATGACATCAAGCTAAGGCGTGTGGCTGACACAATAGAAAGAAGAGACACCATTCAGAGGGACCTAGATGGACTAGAAAAGTAGGCCCACAAGAACCTAATGAGGTTCAATAGGCCAAGTGCAAGCTGTTGCACTTGAGTCAGGGTAATCCCGGATATGTGTACAGACTGGGAGATTAATTCACTGAGAGCAACCTTGTGGAGAAGGAGGTGGACAGAAGTCTGGACATGAGACAGCAGTGTGTGCTTGTAGCCCAGAAGGTCAACTGTATCCTGGGCTGCATCAAAAGAGGGGTGATCAGCAGTGCAAGGGAGATCATTGTCCCCCGCTGCCCTTGTGAGTCCCTATCTGGAGTACTGCAGGCAGGCCTGGGGCCCCCAGCACAAAAACAATGCAGAGCTGTTTGTGCAGAGTGAGTCCAGAGGAAGGTCACGAAGATTAGGAAAGGTCTGAAGCCCTTCTCCTCTGAAGAAAGTTTGAGGGAGCTGTGCTTGTTCAGCCTGGAGAAGAGAAGGATCTGGGGAAACTACATTTCTGCCTTCCAGTCCTTCAGGGAAGCTTGTAAATATGTGGGAGTTTGAGTTTTTACACAGTTGGATAATGATAGGACAAGTGGGAAGAGCTTTAAACTAGAAGAGGGAACATTTAGGTTACATGTTAGGTGGAAGTGTTTTTACTTAGAGAATGGTGAGACACTGGAGCAGTCTGGCCAGAGAAGCTGTGGATGCCCCATCCCTAGAGATGTTCAAGGCCAGACTGGATTGCGCCCTGGGCACCCTAATGTAGTGGCTGGCAACCCTGCCCATGGCAGGGAGGTTGGAACTAAATGATCTTTGAGATCCCTTCCAAACTAAGCCATTCTGTGAATTTTGCCACAGGGAGGTGGTGGGTGGTGCATTTCAGCAGTAGTGGCAGCAACATTAAAGAGAAGCCATGTTCTGGTCAGCCATGAACATCTGTCACACCGCAAAATGGAAAGCATCTCCATCAGCTCATCCACATGAATTCAGTAATGGTGGTACCTATGCTGAAAAAGAGTGTTTTGCAGCTGAGAATTTGGCCTATCAAATAATGTTGTGCTCTTTATATCTGTTGTAGTTTCCATGGAAACAAATAGAAGGCATTACTTTCAGAGCAAACTAAGATTCTTTTATTGTCTTAAATATGAGGCAAATGGTGAGCTCTTCAGTTGTGTGAAATCTGTTTTATTTTTGTTCACATTCATAAATAAGTTTGTGGAATTTTCAGGTAAAGTGTTAAAAGTTTTACGAAATATGAGTGGGTTATAGACTAACAGCACTTTAAATAGCACTCTTCAAGATACTAGTGTGAATAAGGGAATCAATATCCAAATCTAGGCATCTTTGTTCTTTTTCTGAGCTCTCATATCTTGTTCTCATTAGACTGTAATTAGCTGCTTGGTTTTAAAGTTATAAAATAGAATAAGATGTTACTAAGTATGCACAATGCTGTGAAGTAGAAGTCATACCTCATCACAGTGTGTTAATGAGTGAACACAGTTAAAGGAATGAAAGACACTCTAGGATGCCTTCATCTGTGAATCTGTCATGTTACATAGAGGCAAATCCAGATAGTTTCTTTCAGCAGTCAGTAAGTCATTTAGAACTCACTATGAACTTTGCTTTGTTTCTTATTTTTCAGTCCATTGTATGGATCTATAGTGGGAGGGAACTTACAGAAAAACAATACCTATGGATTAAATGCTTGTTGGCAGTTTGATATTGGAATTAATTTTGACATTTTGTGGATGGTTTATTAAATGTTATGGATTGTCTCTGGGAATTTGTCACATAAAAAGATGCGTACTTTTAATTTTCCTCTGCATTGAGTCATAGCGAGTCCAGAAAAGGACAATGATCTCCCTTGCTTCCAGAAAAGCTGAAAGTGATCAATGTTTGATGTGTTTATTTGCTACAAAGATTTTAAAATTAAAATGTGCTGTTTTACTTCTGCCTTCTCTCCTTTCGTCTTTTCTTTTCTCCCAGGGTAGATACACACTTTGGTTTTGAATTTTAAGTAATTGGAAACAGTGATAAAAATATATGACTGGGAAAGAACGAATAAGGAAGCTGTTCCTAAGTATAGTAGTAAAGTTAATTTTTATGTGGATGCTATATTTTAAATTAGCAAAACCTTGACGGTGCTTTTGAATGTGTACTTTTCTGGACTTGCATCAAAATATTTCAGTACCGAATAAAATTTCATTACCCAAACATTGCTATCAAGCTACAATATTTTACAAATTGTGAAGATTTATACAGTTTTACTTTGCACATTTTATTTTTTTAATTATAAAAGATAGGAAATCGTGCTCCAGTAAACTTGGCAAATCAGTTATTTAAGAGAGAGAATAGGAATTCATTTATATGTAATAATTATAAAAACACCTGCCTTTCTGTGGCCTACTTACAAAGTGTTTGGTACTCTTCTTTATTTGTATCACAGCTAAAACAGAACAGTTTTTTTTTTTCCTCATAAAATTTAGGCCAAAATGATTTTGAAGTTCTTTCTCGTTCCTCTGGTTATTGGCTACTTTGACCATGTCCTTCTTTACTCTCTACACCTTGTTTTACTGAAAATGTTCTCAAAGTTCCTAAACTTGTGACCCTAATCTCCCAACACCCTCTTGTCTCTTGTGAAATGGAATGAATTAATACATGTGTCAGGTTAATTGTAGTCAATTTAGTACATCTGTGCACGCTCTCATTCTCTTATTTGGGAAGCATCCTGGAAAATGCTTTCCAAAATGCTAAAACCTTCTTTCAGAGGTTCATTTGAATTCAGCTGGAGCTTCTGGAAGCCAAGCAACTGTTGAGAATTAGGCAGTTAGCATGCATGCTTAAGAAAAGAACATCCATGATTATATCTTATATATTTTCTGATGTTATTGATAGGAACTAGTTAATTCTTATGAATTCTTCAAAAGCACTAAATTATTTTCAAATCATAATATAATATACAAAATCTTTTTTTTCCCCACTTTTTGTTTCCCAAAGCATTGTGTGGTCCCTTTGGTGGGGAGAAGGTATGCTAGCAATTAGAGAAAGGCTATTTACTTACTGAGGCATTTTCATATTTTAGAACAGTAAAATTTCATGAGGAAAAAATAAAACTACCATATGATTGCAGAAAAGGAAAATGTTCATAATATTGTGTGTTGTTCCTCTCTTCTTTGAAAGTTAATTTAAATTAGGCTGAGATTCAGCAAATATTTTCACATCTTTAAGTGTTCTGTTCTAATGGAATTATAGTCAGTACTAAAAATGGGTGATAGTACTCCACCTGTAACGCGAGTCTTCCACAGTGGTCCTCACAGGACATCTTTTAAGGAATTATTCATTATTTCTGCTGTTTTGTAATGGTTACATATATTACAATGAGAGAGATGATAGTGAAAACACTGTCAGTATTTGAAGGTGAGCCTTCCTTGAAAAATCTCCCCTCTTCTGTTTGTGAACTAGGTCTTCTTGGAAGTGTTACTCAGCTATGGAGTATTAGAATCAATGATTTTGTCTTTTTTATATAAACAAGAACGTTATTGCAGGGATCTGTTCATAGGCCTTCTTAAGGCAGGACTGTTTTACACTCATTTGGTACAGCTTGTATTTTTCCATCTCTGTTTTGGACAATTACAAACATCTCCGATGTGTATTTAAATCACTTACCAGCTCCTAGCTGAACTTGCAGCTTCATTTGAAAACTTTTGGGTATACAACGTTTGATTTTTTTTTAATGAATCTTGCTGTTTCAGTGGGGGAAAGAATATGAGAGAGCAGAGGACAAAGCGCCTTCAATTTAAAGAAATCTAACTGTAGAAAAGCTTTTTAGAACAACCTCTCTCTTTTCTCCTTTGCAAGGCACCACAATCAGTGTCAGAGAGTCAAATGTAGTAAGTAGACATGACAACCACATCATAGTATCTATTGTCTTCCATGGCCAGAAAATATATTTGGAATACTTGCTTTGGAGGACATGAGGATAAATACTGGTCTGAATATCTTTAGAAAATAATGAAAAGTTTGAATCCCTTTAAGGAAGAGAATCATCAGGAAGAATGAAGCACAACCATTGAACCATATTTATTAACTCATATCTCTACCCAGGCACAGTTCTAAGCATATAAATAGAAAAATGTGGGATAAGGGATTTAGTTATTGCTGTCACCTTGGTGAACTAATACTAATGAGACAGCAGTTTAGATATCTAGGATAGCTATAAGTTCAAGGAATATTTTTATCAGACATATACATGGACAAGGAAAATAATAATGATAATAAAACCTCGTGTAATACAGAGATATCTTGAATGTCCATACATAAACCTTAACTAATTGGATTGTAATTTGTTTTTCTGTTTCTCTTTTTCACTTGGCTATTCCTCTTTATATGTAATGTAATGAAAGAGCTAACAAACACTTCACTGGTGAACAACTGTCATGGTTTTGTGATTTTCGGTTATTGGTATTCCACATCATAACATCATGTAGTGGATATACCTGGTTCTCAGAAGAGAAGGACTACTACAGTCCCCATGGTACTTTGCTCCTCTGTTACCATTTCCAGCCAGAGGGAAAAGATAAAAGCTCGCAGTATAAAAACTTGCAGATCACGAGACCTCGTCCCTTTTTCCGCCGTCTCTCGTCTTGGCAGCACCTCGCTCTCCAGCCGTCTTATCGTCGGTAGTAGAGTAAGGCCTACCTTGATTTTGGGACATTCTCTCTCTCTGTATTGGATTTATCAGCTTAAATTGTAATTATATTGTATTATAGTGTGGTGTTTTGCATTCCGATATCTTATTTAGTAAATTAGTTTGTTTCTCCTCAGATTGTTGCCGCTGTTCTTTGCTCTCAGGGCCATCTCCTTACCCTTTTCCCCTTTTCCTGGGGCGTGGACCCGTGGATCCCCCGTCCCCTTCGTCACGGAACTGGGCCGAACGCCCATAAACCGTTGACAACAACATAACAAAGTAATTTCAGGTTGTTAAAGTCAATTATTTAGTGATTAGTGTATTTGTTATGCTTGCAGATTAAAAAAAAAAAAAAAGGCATTTGTATCATGTAAGTTAATGACCTTGGTTGCTAATACATATCCTTTTGGTACTGTGTTTCCATTGTTGTAAACATTGAAGTGACTATCAGGGACTTTATTAGTGAGGATGAAAATCAAAGCTTAAAGCGTAATTGAAACAGTGCATGACTTATAACGTTAGAAGGCAGTGACTGAAACTCTATGATGATAAGATACTCTGTGTCCAAGATTGATAACACTTAGTTACTCTGAGTTCGAGTTATTTCCATTTTGAGCCCTGGGAAGGCAATTTTTTCCCCCCATTTTCTGCTATTTATGTGATCAGTAGATGAGGGTTCTATTGGTTTCACTCAGTTTCTTTGCCAAATGAGGTGTTATGTATTAGGTCAGCTCATTTGCCAGTTTTGCATTTCTAATAATGGTTTGCATAAGATCAAATTTTGCAATCTGTGTTGTTAGTCTCTAGTAAGGAGAGTGATAACGCATCTAAAACATTACTCTAGGGCATGTAGGTATTTGCCTCAGTGGGAAACACCTTATTTCATGTAGGAACAAACTTTCTTTGTCTCACTTAAATAAAAATCAAATAAAATAGAGAAAAAAAAAAAAGAAGAGGGATAAAGAGAAATCACTGCTCCAAAGAATTGAAATAATTTTTACAGTGACTTTAATATAATTTATACTGTGACTCAGATCCTGAAGTCACAGAGACACTGTGAAAATCTAGTTTCCTTTTTCCTTTTCCTGGCATGATTTCAAGTCTTGCTAGTCTTTTCTCTCCTAAGGCTGCATTCACTGTACTGAACAAAAGGAGTTGAACTAGAGTTTTCTCATGGACAAGAGCGGAATTTTCCCAAGCACAGAGAGTTTTCAACAAGCTGATTTTGTGGAATAGTATGGCTTTTTCTCTTAACTATTCAAAGATAAAAAGTTACTGAAGTTACTCACTCTCTCATCTATAATGAAAGACAGTGACATTTTATATTTTATCAATTAATGAATGATAAGCTCATTTAAAATCACATGTGTAACTGAGTAGCATCACTGATATGTATGCAATTGTGTCACAGTTATTTCAGAGATAATGGTGAGACTGTCTTAAGGT
This sequence comes from Numida meleagris, assembly GCF_002078875.1. Lineage (NCBI taxonomy): Eukaryota > Metazoa > Chordata > Aves > Galliformes > Numididae > Numida > Numida meleagris. The sequence goes on along the minus strand of NC_034410.1, from coordinate 27,522,110 downwards.
CTCTTGTACATTTCCCACTGCCTTTATTTTTAGGGCTTTTGTATTAACAGAATAAAATGGGATTGTAGTGCTTTACATTCATGTTACTGCTTAAAATAGACAATACTGCCTCACCAGGTAAAAACTGTCCAAGAATCTTTTTGCTGCCAAAAGCAGTAATCCCCATAGTGTTGTGCAGTTTCAACACTCTCATTTTACAGTTAGAGCTGATCTGTTCCTCTTTGACAAATACCAGCAATCTATTTTGCCACTTAAGAAAGACAAATGGCCTTCAGTTGCCTGAATTTGGCATCCAGAAATCCCCTGCTTATTGTCTGCATAATTGTGAGAAAAGCTGAGACTTAGTACGCGCATCCCCATGAGTTCCATGACCACCTTTGGTTGTGGTTTTGTACGTACTGTTAAACTACATTGTAATCAAGAAACTAGTCAGGGTGGCACTTAGTTTCGAAGACAGTCTAAAATTTTTGCTAACAGAGTATTATCTGATGCGTTAATTTGAAAGTTGTTAAAAAAGGAAACAGTTCCTATCATATTTTCTTTTCTCCTCTAGACAATAGATTTAGAGGGATTCAAGCTGTTCATGAAGACTTTTCTGGAGGCAGAGCTACCTGATGATTTCATTGAACATCTTTTTACATCATTTAGCAACAAGATCTCTCACTGCAGCCCATTAGTAAAAAACAAACCCCAGCTCCTTTCTGGAGGTAAGTAATAAAACCAATGCAATATAAGCATTGGAAGTTGCATGCCCCTGCCACTGACTTTCTAGAAGTGATAAATATGTAGAATTCTAAACAATGTGCACTTCTTTTTTGTTCTGATATTTATGAAATTGAATAATCTAACTCAGTCATGAACAAGGAATATTGTGAGGAGAAACAGACGTTTAATAGTTTCATCTTTTTAATTCACAGCAGTGATGCAGCTGAGGCACTAAGTGGATGGTCTTTGTTACATTAATACTAATCAAATTGCCATGGCTACGTGGTCTCACTGACTACTATAAATGCTTAGAAACCTTCAGAGCCTCATACAGGAGGCTTCTGCTGTGTCCTGTAGTTTCTCTACCCAGTTACTGATGCTTCTCTTAATTAGTTATGATGCTGCTCTTAGTAATCTTAAATACTTATCAGTTACTGATATTTTAAATGTCCTCTAAACAGTTAGCAGCAATTGTTTTATCCAATGTAAGAGCCATGTCTGTAATGCAGTGTAAAATTTTCATGCTACATTAAACGTTTTTATGAAACATGATCTTGAGTCAAGCAGATGACAACATGTTAAAATGCTTCCATGCAAAATAGTGTTTAAAACTTTCAACTTAGAAAATTTTATAAAACTTTTCATTAATACTTGGAGAATAAATTTAACATTATTATCCTAACTTTAAATCTTTGATTTGGCACAGTACTAATTTGGGAGCTCTGTCAGAATTAAGTAGCTAAAAGTAGAAGCTAGACTAATTTAAAAAAAATAAATTTCATATTCTGAACAGCTGGGATAATCAAGCATTTAGAACATTTTACCAAATGGTTTGATGGGTTCTTAATTGCCTGAATTCTTCATATTAAGATTAGGTGTCTTCAAATGGCAACTTATGCAGAAACTGTGAATTTGGTACAAATGCTACTAGCTGAAACATTAGCTAATGTGCTGCAGGTACAAAGCTCTAGATTTCTATGAATGCCTTACTGTGCAATATTAATTATAGACTTTCAGGTATTGCCCACTGAATCTGGCCTTGTTTTTGGTTTTGGCACATGCCATTCCCAATTGATTATATTAAATAAAGAGGTGTCAATACTTTAAGTTTACTGTAACTGTTATTTGCATTTCATGCTTTACTTTTATTTCCTAATGACATATATGTACGTATATAATTGTCATAACATGCAGTTAGACTCAACTGACTTTTTTCTGCTAGCAAAATTTGCTTGCCACATTGAGGGCATGATTCCTCTTTTCACTGGAATTGAATACTTGAGGTATCTTTATTCTTTCTAGTCAGAAATGCCATGGACATTTTTCTTTCCAAAATATCTGCTTTATAGACATTACATTTCCAACATTCTGGACTTGTTATCTAGACTGGCTCCACATACAGAGAAGTAGGCTTAGTAAATAATGGTGTGCTCAGTTGTGTGGAGTATCCAAAACCTATTGCTAACTAGAGCTCTGATAGTGACTTGCTCATAAAAGTGGGCAAGTTACTTAGGCCAGTGTTCAAGTCCTTTGCTTTGTGATAGAATCTCTAAGCATATCTAAATGTATTGTGGTTGTTATTTCATTGTCATATATTTTCAGCATTGCATTTTTTTCTGCTATGGATATAGATTCTATTGCCTATAATGTATCCACCACACAATTTCTATTGTCTTACTTTTAATTTTTCCTTGAACTTTTCATTCTTCAATGAGCATCAGCAGTAATAAACACATACTGTACCAGCCACCATTTTAGCACTTTTGCCTGACAATAATGATTTCATCTTTTATTATTCTGGTAATGAGTTTATTTGGCTTTGACACTTTTTTACATAGAAATGTTAGCAGCTGTTTGTAGGTCACTGTCAGATTTATTGCTAAATTCTGCCCAGTATAGGCTGTGCTCAGCTTTGCTTTTGTTATAATTCTCTCTGATACATTTGATTCTTAGGAGCAGTTTAAAAAAAAAAAAAAGAAAAAGAAAAAGAAAAAAAAAGTGAAACCTACTGTTAAAACTGTATACTAGGTTTCTTACTATGGTGTTAAATCCTCAACTTTTTCGCCCTCCCTCACTTTTTCTATTTAGTAGTTCATTTTCATCTTCAGTTTAGTAGTTTTCCACATGTATATATGTGTAATGCCAGAAGGGCTGGCTGATAAATTGTTATATCCAAAGCATGTTTGGAGAGACAGTGCAGTTCATCTCATGCCAGAATTATTATTGTTTGTGCCTGAAAATATGCTGTTCATAAAGGCAATTTTATTGCTTGAGATTTAAATTGTTTTGGGTTTTTTTTGTGTTTTTTTTTTTTTTTTTATAATTTGAAGCATTTAAAGTGAAAAAGTAGGCATTTGTACGTGATCGTGTGCAAATGAAAATTACAGAAATTTTCATTTTAGGATATCTAGGTATCTTTATACGTTAACAGTGGTGAAAAAAACGTGATTGTAGTGAGAAAGATATTTGTCCGATATATTGGACATTCCCATGGAAATTGAGAGGAGCTAGAGGAGATCATAAGCAGGGTTCATAAGTCTCTCTACATGTCTATTTTTCACTTAGTGTATCTCAGTCCACTCATGTCTGTTTATAAATTGTATTTTCAGTTAAAGTGTCTGAAGAGAGATGGAAACAGATGCCAGGTAAGCATCAGCACTGTCAGTCAGTATGGCATCCACCTTGCTTCCACTTCTGATGATGATTTGACTTGTACCTTGCAGCTAACCATAATCTAAAACTTTATCTTAAAGCTTATGTATCATTTTCATTTGGATTTTGGTGGAATGTGAGACTGTGCACTTGTAAGATGAGTGGGTCTCAGATTTATAATAACTTTTATTTTGTGCATAGGATTCATATGAACTATTTGTGTAAACTGTGAGATTAAAGATAGCATCTTAATTGAATAACGTTTTATGCTATCTTAATTTTAATTTTACTTACTGACACGCAAGCTCTTCTAGTAGAACTTTGTTCTACTAATCTTTTTTTTTTTATTTTAATATTTACACTTAGTGTTTGTTATCTGCCTGAAACATGAACATGAACTTCACTCAAATTTTATTTTTTGCGTGTCAGTTTACTCTTATCTATATATTTTTTCTTAATATATATATACCTTGGTAGATCTTTGAAAATCTGTAGATAGAAATGATGGTTTTAAAGAAGAAAATATGAAAATATAAAACAAGAAAACCCACCAGAATTTCATTTCCATTTGCAGCAATAATTAATTTGTCTGAGACAAATGATTGAGAGAAATTATGTATGAGGAATACGTATACATAATATTTTTCTGGGTTAAATATGGAAAATATTTAAGCACGGTTGATTCCTTTGTAAAGATTTTTTTCCTAGCATCACTAAGGTCAGTGAAAAACGTTAACAAACTTTTACAGAAAATGCTGTTATTTCTTTGTCTGTGTAGTCCTATTCTTCCCTTATTTTTCTCTGTTTATTATTAGTCCTGCACATTTTAGTAATATGCTCAGGACCAGTCATGCTTCTGTTTTCTCAAAACACAAGATTTGGCAATGTTGAAACTTTTCATCCAAGTAGTACACTGCACCTGTTCTTGATTGTGACATTTGAGCAATTATGACTGTTACTTAAATTCTGTGTATATTTTCATAATATTCTGTGGTCAAGTTTTCCACATTTTAAATATATGTTGCTGTGACACACTGCTAACTCTGTTTTGGGGAATATTACACATTTGAGTGTTTTCAGAGTTTTCTTTGCCACTAAAACATTTTTTAAATATATTGCATCTGTTGACAATCTGTAATTAGACAAAACTTCTACAAGCACTAAGAAATGAATACAGATTTGGACAGGGATTGCTTTGATACTTAATTTAACATATATGTACCATGTAATAAAAATATTCACCAAAATTATAGTAAAATGATATCAGGTCAATACAAATGAAAAAAAAAAACACAGGGATACTATTCCCATACTTGTTTTATTTTTATTATAGTTTGCTTTACCTGTGCAGTATTTTAAAACCTCACTCTCATTTTAATTCTGCATTTTCTGGATAAACTATGAATGTAAATTGTTCAAAATTTCAGTTTGATTTAAAATGAGAAATCATCTGTGATTCAAATTAAAAATTGGTGCATGCATGTATGTAAAAGTTCTGGATTGTATTCTCTGCTTATATCCTACATTAAGAGTAACAGTGGATGTGTTTTATTTCCAGGTCTGAGACTTAACAAAGGTACCTCTACATCCCGGCCTCCTACACCTGCCAACTTGAATTTGCCAGATGTGATCCAGCTGAAAGATATTGTTTGTTATTTATCACTACTAGAAAGAGGAAGACCTGAAGACAAGCTAGAATGTATGTGTTGTCTGTGTTGTTTTTTTTTGTTTTGTTTTAAACATGAACTTACTTTCATATATTCACTAGTTTTCAGGGAAGGGAATAAAATTAATCAAAAATTATGTCAAAAACAAAGGAAATACACTGTAGATACTTAGAGAGATATAAAAGTGATTAATATCTACAGAAAATGAGCTAATTTAGATGAAGAACAGTTACTAATAATGGGCCGTGGGATCTCTAATTGGTGAATACAATAAAGTAAAAAGTGAATCAACTCTGCACCACTGTTGGTAGTGCAATGAACATTTGATTCTGGAAGTTAGGATTAATTTGATTTTTGAATTAGAGACCTCATTTGTTAAAGCCAAAAACCTCCATCTGCTCAAAAAAAAAAAAAAAAGAAAAAAAAAGTTTGATCTGCAAATCAGAGAAAAAAGAAAAAAAAACAAAACAATGTTTCTCCCTTATGGAATTTTAGAAGCTAATTTTTTGGAGAGATAAAGAATTCAATTATGAAGGTCTTCTTGAGACCAAATATATTTTCATATACAAAACTGTCTGTTAAAACTGTGGGATCAGGCTCCAATGCTGTATGGAAAAAAAAAATTTGGTATCATAGGAAACAATAAGCTGCTGGAGCAAGAAATTCATTACAAGGTTACTTGACCTTGTGTTTTTGAAGTACCCTGATGTTCTGTTTATCTGTACTTAGGTTACAGTTAAAATTTTGTACTGTAATTTAACTGACAAAAATTAGAGGGAGTCAGCCCTAAATTTGATAACAATAATTTAATATTCTATTATTAAAATATGAGGCTATATTTTTTCAGTGTGCATTTTGAACACAAGCAAATAGCAACTAGGATTCTAGGACTGAATTCCACTGACAATACAGTATCTGTTTCACTGTATAGTAATGCAAACCATCTCAGAGCTGTTAAGAGCTCTACACGCAAAGCATAACATGAAATGAAGAGCAAGTGCCTCCCCTGGTGTCAGAAACCGGTACAATGAAAAAGGGAGGGAAATGAAAGAATAGGATTATTCTAAGGTAGAGAATATTTCACAGATTTTCCCCAGCAGGAACTGCATAGGCAAAAGACTATGTATGATTTACGGACTAAAGACTGGTCTAATAAATATACTGTATTTATATATTAAATATAGTTGAGATCATATCGATTTATTACGTGAATTAAGGGTATGTTTATTGCATGTATTGGTATGCTACTCTGTCATTTGGAGTTAAAATGTACCATGTATTGTCACTTTTTATTGTGTAAAGTTTGGACCACACCATATTGTTGTATGCAGAGCATATGCAGATTTCCCTATTGATTTTAGCTGAATCCTCATTATAAATTGATGGTACAATTTAACCCTTTGTCTGAAATAATTTTATAATTGCAGGTCCTGTGGTTGCGGAGTAAAATATGAATTAGTTGCTGTAATGGGAAAAAAAAATTATTCCAGACTTGCCAACATTAATATTAATACTAATATCAAATCTGCAATTCTCTGTTGACAAAAAATTGAGAAACTCTGAGTCTTAGCTGAGTGTTTGGAGCCTAGATTTGGGACAAACAGAACAAGGAAGTGATGATCTCAAGTAAAACCTGATATAAACTGGAGGACTTCTAAAGATAAAATGCACCCAAAGGAAACAGTATTTAGACTTTGAATCTGTATGATCAACAGGTTTTCATAGATTTACAAATATTTCAGCAGATAACAGCTTCTCTAACCTGATAGCAGTGTAATCCTGGAAGCCTTCAGCACAATGAATCTCGCATGTTTGAAACACTCAATATATCTATTCTTAAACCATGTGTGGACTAAGCATATCCCAGATTATCATAGCAGAGATGCATTGGAAGTATGCAACTTCTCTTTTTAAGGACATACTGAATATGGATAAAAGTACATAGAATCATAGAATGGCCTGGGTTGAAAAGGACCTCAAAGATCACCTAGTTTCAACCCCCCGGCTGAATGCAGGGTTGCCAGCCACTAGACCAGGCTGCCCAGAGCCACCTCCAGCCTGGCCTTGAATGCCTTCAGGGATGGGGCATCCACAACCTCCTTGGGCAACCTGTTCCAGCGCGTCACCACCTTCTGTGTGAAAAAATTCCTCCTAATACCTAACCTAAACCTCCCTTGTCTTAGTTTAAAATCATTCCCCCTTGTCCTGTCACTATCCACCCACGTAAACAGTTGTAGCCCTCCTGTTTATACGCTCCCTTCAAGTACTGGAAGGCCACAATGAGGTCCCCCTGGAGCCTTCTTTTCTCCAAACTATACAAGCCCAATTCCCTCAACCTTTCTTCACAGGAGGGATGCTCCAGCCCTCTGATCATCTTAGTGGCCCTCCTCTGGCCCCATTCCAAGAGCTCCATCTATAATGTTAAGTACCTCCATGCTCTGTGGATCAACCAGCAAACTTGATCTGTAGAAATTATTTTCTATTCTCCCATGCTGTCATTCTTGTATGCGTAAGAAAAGCCCATTGTAAATATGCAGGGTACTTTTGAGGAAGTGTACAGTGTTATTCCATGGCTCAACTTCTCTTCCTTTAATGATCCTAATGGTGGAAGTCATTTTAGCTGACAATTATGTGAGTCTTACCAGGGACATGACATCAGCACAGACCATTCCTTAATTTGTATGTTTTTATCAATATGTCCATGGATGGTGGACACATATCTCCAATTCCCCAATCTCTTCTTGAAAGACCATAATTTACAACTTCTGGTGCTTCTGGGATGCCACCTTTTGTCACTTCCAAGCTTAGAAGTATAGAAGTTGCAGGGGAAACTGTAGAGGTGCAGCAAGTGGTTTAATATTTTCAATTTTTTTAATACATTTATACATTATTTGCAAAAAGTATACACTCTCATAATGGATATACATGGCTAGTCCATGCTGCCATGTGAGGGAGTAAGAAAGGAATATAAAGAATTAACTTGGGCTCTGTAGTTTTTATTAGAATTTTTGCTCAGTTATTTTTTATCATTTTGTTCATTTTTCCCTTAGATTGGGTAAATCAGCAAGAACATGAATATTTAGAAGGGTATGAATGGAAAAGGGATTGCATACCATATCTGTAGGGTAATTTTTCAGTCTAAACAAGTGCACAGATAGCCAATACATATGAGTGGAGACTTTGCTACAAAAGTGGAACAGTTATAATTGTACTAATATCTATTTTCAAGTGACAAATTCAAAGTACAGATTGATGTTAAAGGAAAAATAATGTACGAGTTGGAAACGCTGCTGCTCTGGAAACACAAATGCTCAGTGAGATGCTAAACATCTGTTAGTCTTGTGATAATTGTAGAACTTTTCAACCGCTGTATAACAAAGCACAGGAGGAGGAAGGAGAACCAAATGACATGAACTTCATCACTTAATGATTCAGTGATTCTCTGTGGAAACTGTGAGTGCTTAATGCTAGCTTTGCCAGATAATATTAGCTATCTTACACTCAGCACAGATCAGCAGCTTTGGCAGAAGTGTATTATCAGGGATTTAACAATTTCCGGTGGCTTTAATATTAACTGTTTTCCACAGAAGCATTTCTGCAGCGTAATTCACAGGCTAAGAAACGTATTCTTATAGGTTTTTTAGACTATAATCTATGGACTTTTGTAACTTGCAACAAAGTACTAGAGTAAAAATCTTATATTACAGCTCTTTAAGAGTATTGTGAGATCATGTTGGCTAATATTGATGAAGTGGTGGAAAGTTCAGTGATCAACTTGGGAAGCAGATAGGGGATAAAAGGAAACAAACCATAGCTGTGAAGTGTGTTTTGCTCTAAGCCAAAAGAAGTCAAATTCTTTTCAGACTTCACTCTAATCACTCTTCTATTGTTGCCTGAAAAAGATAAGTTTTTCTTGCAGAATTTACTGGACTGTGGGACCATTTCAAATTGATTAATTGTGTGGAAGTTCACTGCTGAACAGGCCATACAAATGATTTTTTTCCAACGCATCTAATAAGATGATTACTGCTTGGGTTTTGCTATGAATTGAGGCATAACAGTGTCCTATAGATAAGCTCTCTTCTTACTTCTTTGAAAATAGATCTAGGGATTAGGGAGTTCAGAACTCGGGCAAACTGCATACCAGATGATAGGAACAAAGAGAGAGGCATGCCTGGACTCCCGATTTTCATCTTTAGGCTTTTAAAAGAATTTCTACCAAAGGCTCAAGCTTATTTCTGCTTTGCAATCTGTTGCTATATATGATCAGTTGAATAATCTGTTTTGAAATATTTTGGTAATAGAGGATATGCCCACTCTTGTGGCTGGAGGCAAGCAGTGATAGAAACTTGAAAGCATATATTCCTTTTGGGTATCGTCAAAATGCAATGATTCTTGTCTGAGTAGCTCTCCAGCATATTGGAAAGACACTTTTAGATGAGTTTGGTACAGGTAGGATTCATGCTAGCAGTCTGGAGGACTGTTTTTGTTTGGATTTGGCTGATTAGATACTTAAAATAATAATCTCCTATTTCATTTAGCGTAGATCAGAAAGCATTTTTAAAGCAGTGTTCGATAGTAATAGCTACAACCAGGAGAGTGGAATAGCATTGTAACTTAAGTATGCTTATCAAGATTTGGTTGACCAACTGTGTGTTTTCCTATGTCTGATGTTATGTCTAAGAGCCTTTGGTGGAACTCCCCATCAGTACAGATCAGATCATCTCTGGGAAGAACCAGGAACACATTCAAAGACCAGGTTAGATGCTGGAAAAGGTGCAGTTACATCTTACTGGAGGCAATGTGGTAGGGGATTCACTGAGTGAACCTCGTACAATACAAAGTCTTTGGTGGATCTGCAGTTAGTTAGCATTAAGGAAAATGCTGATGCTTGTCCTTTGAAACTCAGTTTCTCTCTCTCTTTTTTTTTTTTTTTAATTAAGGAATATTGTTACTATGTTTTCTAATTGAGTTTTCTTCTCTTTTTGTCTCCTTTTTAGTTATGTTTCGTTTATATGATACAGATGGAAATGGATACCTGGATAGTTCGGTAACTTTAAATATTTTGTTGTTTTAAGACTATGCCCTAATGGTACACCTATAGAAAATTACATGAACCTTGAATTAATAGAACCACTGTAAATTATAGTTAATAGAAAGTTGCCTGTTTTGAAAGCAACCTTTGAGTATTTCTTCCGTTAAGCTGCTGTTTCTACAACCATAAACTTTTTCAAATGCCGACAATGCTAATGTGGAGTCTTATTTTATACTCTTCTTATTTTTATCATAATACTATATAGGACACATTAATATGGCTCCTAAAACTCTAATATGCCTCTGTGAGATGTATATGAAAGCAACATTTGCAAAGATTTCATTAAAATGGGAAAGCATTCCATACCTGAGTTTCAGGTGTTCTGACTGTCTGCCTTGTGCACAAATATCCAGCACTTTGGAAAGTCAGGTCACACATATAGCAGTATACACTGTGTATCACTATTAATTCCTTTTGAGTGATTTTGAGATTTAAGTGAAAAGTTCACGTGTCTCTGTAGTTCTAACTTAATTTAGCCTGCAGGTTTCACCTACAGTTGATTGTCATAGATTTATGAGGGTGTGTTCCAAGATTTATGTAACTTTTTTTTTTTTTAGTTAATAGTTAAAGAAAATATAACATTTTTATAGACATCTCTGGTTAAGTTCACTCAGATAATACGTGTATTCTTATGTCTAGAATATTTCCTACCGTTAATATTAATGTAGGATTTCTACCTGGTGCATTTCTCAGCTGACTGACTATAGGGGAAAATCTTTGAATTTTAAATCTAAATAATTCAAACTCATGAGTTTTGATTCTTTAAATTAATGGAGTTGAAGTCAGAGTAGTCCTGGAAATTGCACTGGCAAAAAATTAAAGTCAGATAATTTAGAACAAAAGTTTTTTTATTCGTCTTTCTTTCATGTCGAGTAAGGAAAGTAGATCATCCCTAATTAAAGAAGCATGCCAGCTAGGAGCCCCCAGACCTTTCTTCTCACACAGAAAACACTTTTTTTTTTTTGTGAGGGGAAATACATCTATGTATACGTAACATATTTGCTTTTAAAAAATGTAATTATTTTCTTGTTCTGCTCGGTGGGTCTCTGGTTTTAAGGTTCACACAATGAAAAGTTATTTTTTTAAAAGAAATTAAGATTAGTTGTTTATCAGTTAGTGATTAGAAGTGAAGTTTTTTATGTATGTTTTAGTGCTGATAGTCACTGAATGAATAGGTTTGAATTATGAGTTGTTTGCAGTAGAATTTTTAATTTTAATATTGCACTAAATATGATAACTCTTTTTCTTTCATCTGTAGGAGCTGGAAAATATCATTGCACAAATGATGCATGTTGCAGAGTACCTTGAATGGGATATTACTGAACTGAGCCCAGTAAGCATCGCCAGTTTTTGTGTCCATACAGGCAGTTTTTATTCATTTTGTGATTCTTCATGCCAACATGAGATTCTAGATATTAGCAAGACAGAAATAATAATAGTCTGTGCTCCACTATGGCACTGTCAATTAACACTTTTCTCAAATTTTTTTCTGATTATAGATGCTCTGTAAAGCATTCTTTGGTAAAGTTGAAGGCTTTTCTTCCATGCATATAGTAACTAATCTTTATAACACAACTAATTTACTCCTGAAAATTTCTTAACATTAATTGTCTCTTGCTTCTACGTAGTAAGTACACAAGGGGCACTTTTGCTTGGGAAATTTATGTGCTAATTATTAATATTAGGTCCTAATAAAATGTAAATATAAATAATTGCATTTCATTTTCTGAACTGGTAGGACTCAGTATAGGTACCACATAAATAATATATATATTTTTTTGCACATAGATGAGAGATCATAGATCCTGCATGTCTGGTTATGTTAGAGTATGGAATTTATTACTCTTTTCATTAAACTGTGTAGATTCTTCATGAAATGATGGAAGAGATTGACTATGATCATGATGGCACTGTTTCTCTGGAGGAGTGGATCCAAGGAGGAATGACAACGATCCCACTCTTGGTCCTTCTTGGATTAGAGAATGTAAGTATTAACATTAGAGCATCAAGTTTCTGCTTGGATGTCATCATGGTCCTCAAGTCTTTTTTCTCTATAACCTGTATAATGAATGGCTTTACTTGTCTTTACTATGTCTGAATGTTGTATAAAAAACAGAAGTATGTCTTCAAAGTCAGAGCTACATTTGAATGTCTGAAACAACATCAGCTCTGAAGCTTCAAGTTACAAAAAGCTCATTAGTTTGTCCTATTGACAGCATATAATGAATTGCTAGCTGCAGAAGCGTCTTTTAAGAATGTTTTACTTCTCATGTGTATTTTAGAGCTGGCTTGGAGTGGTATCTTGGCAACTCCACATGACGATGTGCTGTGTAGCTCAACCATAGTGGATCATGGGACAGTCTAGGTTGGAATGGACTTTGGAGATCATTTGTCCAGCATCATATTGAAAGCAAGGCCTCAGATTATTTTATCCCGTGTCTTTTCAAGTCCTGTCTAGAACAATGGCAGTGACACGGACCCAGTTCTGTGGGTGGCCGCTCCCAGGGTTTAATTGTTCTCATGGGAAAAAGTTGTTTTTTTCACACCAAGATGGAATTTCTCCTGCAGTAATTCTTGCCTGCTAGCTCTTATCCTATCATAATACATCAATGTGAATACGTTCTTCCATCTCTTTAACTACCTTATTAAACTGTACTAAGTAGCAATATCAAAGTGAACACTTAGACCAAAGGATGTAGTGCTGTGAAAGAAGAGCTTAGACTCTATACATTTACAACATCACATTAAAGATAAGGCAAATGTAATGCCATCAATTTTATACCTGTTCAACGCAGCTGTTCTAGATCTGGCATGTTGCCAGTGCCACCTGCTGTCCTGTATTTGAGCTAATTTTGAGTACATGTATCTTAGCATATGTTTCAAATGTTTTTTTATTTGATACAAAACATTTTTTTTATTTTCTGAAGTCATTTCCAGATACTAAGGTAAAACTATACATAATATTGACCTTTCTCTGTTCATTGCTATGTACTGAACTAAATCTAGGCTATAGTCGCTCCATGGTATCTTAGTTTCACAAAGAATAGTCAAAGTTTCCATATAAAAGACAACTATGCATTTAGCAGAAGATATAAAATTCTTACAAAATATTAATAATCAAACATTTAGCTCTTACAAATCAACTTACCACAGAAATAGCTGAACTGAGGATAACTTAAAGTCCATTTGGATCACTGTATGTACTAATTCTCTAATTATATATATATAAGGCACAGTGAAAAAAAAAAAACACTAATTCCCTGTCATCAATAGGCAAGTCTTTGTCAGATTGTATTCCTTTATTTCCACGTATTTACCCTAAGCAATGGGCGGCAAATTCTCTGTGGAAATCAGTATTGCAGATAAGTGACGGTCATTTTCAATACGTATTTCTCATTTACAACAGATGTTGCGGCTATTCTGTGAGCATTTCGCAGTGTCTGCACTTCTTTCTTTCTCTATTTAAAACTACTTAATTCTGTGGTAAATTAATGTAGGTCTTTTTGTAGAGGATAATTCTCATGTTAAATCAAAAAGCCATGTTATTAGAAAGAAGCCATGTAAACGTACATTCTTAGGCAATTTATCCTTTTGAGTATTTTTACAAGTTATTAGGCAGTTTATCCTGCTGTGAGTCATTTTACTAAGGAAATAATAAAAATACATGAACAGTGATCAAAATTCTGTAGCCTGCTATCAGCATGGGTCAGTTTCTATCAACGCTACTCCACGTGTTGAAAAAACTGAAATGTACATTGGTGAAGAAAGTATTATAATTCTATGCAAAAAAAAAAAGTCTTTTTTGTCAATTATTATAGTTTTATTAGTTGAAAATCTGTGAAAAAAATGGGTAGGACAGCAATTAATGTTTTTTTTTTCCATATATTTAATGTGGATTAAAAGGCTGTTATCTAGAGAGGTGTACAAGCCATGTGGCTAGTCATTTACTAATGATTTACTAACAAATGATGCTGTCCTCTAAAAGGGCTCATGTTTTTCTTGTCAAGTTTAAAAGTGCTCTTGATTTCTTAAGTCATTCATTCACATAGCGCTTGGGGAAAAAGACAGTTTTACATTTTCCATCAAAATAGCAAAAAGTTACTTCTGTTTGTATACAGTTATAAATGATCAAATCTAGGTATTTTTTAGAGTACAAAGAAATTAAATCTAGAAAGTTTTGTAAATATGTAAAGATAAAACTACTTAATGCCTGTCTATAATTTTGTGTAATCTGTTAGTGTAATTTTGATGGATTATAAAACCAAACTCTTATATTAATGCAAACCATTCAAATTAGTGGAATGGTGCTATTTCTGTTTACATGCTACTGTTATGTTTTGCAAACCTAGCCTATCTTTCTCCTTTTAGTGACTACAATGAAAAGTAAGATAAGAGGACTCTGGAATCAGATAATAAACTTCTGATATCTTTTCATGGGATGATCAAAATGTGAAAATAAGGGAATATCCCACAGGCTCATGCTGCTTAGACACGGTCAAATAGTCTTGTTGAAAATAAAGAATTGATTAATCAAGTGTCAAACTATGTGGGCACGTAGAATTAAGTAAAATTCTCTTATTTTCCAAGTCATATTAACTTGCTCAGGAAAAAAAAAAAGCAAAAAAACCCACCCCAACTAAACAGCAGTAACCACTATGAACAAGCACACAAACAAACAAGTGCATAATTTTCTCACCTTCTTTTAACTTTAGCTAATTACTCCTTGGTCCTGTGTTGAAACTGGTCAATAATGAAACTTTAAATCCATGTAGTAATCAGTTTACGTCTAGTGTGTTAGTGACAAAAGATTGTGTCTGTAACTTCTTTAAAAAAAGAACAAAATAAAATCAAATATAATAGTCTGATAACTGTGATACCAGTGAAGACTTTTGTTAGTCTGGGGGGAGGGAGGAGATAAAGTTAGTCCATTAGTAACTTTCTTCAACATACGTAACACTTATACAGAGCTTTAACAAATATATATTGCAATAATTATTGTATATTATTTTTGTTACCTATCTTAAAAAAAAAAAAGAAAAAAAAACGAACTATAGAGGAAACCTTTGTATAAGTACTGCAATTTTTAGTAATAAATATATGAGGCAGGGTTTTTTTTTTGCTATGTGTCACATTTTGGCTACAATTCTCCCAGTCCTTGTCAACTTCCTGTGTTTGTTTTTGCTTCTTAAGGTAATAGTTGCTTTGTCTCCCATTCAAACACAGGTTGGACACGGAGATGTTCTTACTAATTGCACCTTCTGATTGACAATTACAGTCTGGGAAAGTAGCCTAATACATACTAGTGACCATTAGGCCATTTATTCTACTCTTCCACAGTAGAAACCGTAAAAGATTCTGACTTCTTTATTTTATTCTTCTTTAATCTAAGTTGATCACAACTGTCAATGAGGTTTGAGAGATGCCCTGTTGACTATCCAAACAGAAGTCCACATGTCCTTTGCAATTTTGACACAAAAAGCCATTTAATTACAATTTGTTTTTAAGGGGTCTTATCAGCCATATACATTATACTCTGCGCTACGAGTTCCTCTCTTGCACAATATTATTCCACCCTATCCTGATAAAAGCACTTGATTAGTATTAGAAAATAATTCCTTGTCAGCTATTGATTTATCATGATGGATCATTACTGTCACCTCTGTCAGAGATCGAACAGCAGGTAGCTAGCTATAAACTACAAGTTTGCAGGCGGTAGTGTTTAAAAATCTTTAGTTTTATGAGTGGAAAGTATTTTATTCCCTACACAGTGACCACTAGATGTCACCGTTGCACTGTAGCTGGTAATCTATAGCTGCCGAAAAGCTGCCCTAAGGTAAAATTCAACAACAGGAGATGCTTCGTAGCTACCATAAATTGTCATCAATAGTCTGAAAACAGGCTGCTGTGTCTTTCTTTTAAAACTTTCTACCTAGTTCATCTCCTTTCCCAAAGCAAATATACTCTGAACACTTACAAAATCAAGAAACAAATCTCAATGAGGCAAAAGAATTTCTGTAGAAGTGTGACGATGCTACAGTTAAAACAGAAGGCAGTACTCTTACAGTTTTGCTTTGGTTCCTCAAGCAGCAAATATTTTGATACCATAGTCAAAGAATTTAAAAGGTAACTTTTGAATAGAATACTTGTGCGTGAGTCCACATGTGGGAAATACAGCTTCTTTTATTGCTTGTTACATTAACGATGACTGACTTTTTGAGCTCTGTGTATATGAAATAGGAGCCAAATTGGATACTTGAAAACATTTCCAAGTATGGTGTTGATCTGCTGCACCACAAAGAGACTCTCTCAGGCTGAGCTCTGAAATGGTTGTTTAATACTTAGACAGTTTACTAAACTTGTATTCCTTTCATTCAGAGAGGAGTAAGGGAGATCTGCCTGCCCGTATAAGAATTTGTAGCTTACCTACACTTTTAGTGCTAACTCTCCAGTTAGAAGTAGATTCACCCTAAGTGATTACGAGTTATTTTAGCAATATTATTATGCATCGTTGCCAGCAGAGGGAGTTATGTTAATGCTTCATGAGATCAGGAGTACAAAAAAACAGGAGCTTCAAAAAAAAAAAAAAAGTGTGCATACCTTTTTTTTTTTTTTTGACTGTTCTATCTACTTTTATGCTACAGACACTCCTGCTTCTTTGTAAGAGGTTTGAAAGTTCCTTTCTTCACTACAACCTTGCCTTTCCTTTTGCCTGTAGGTTGTTAAAAACCTAGGAGAAACCAGGAGAAATCTTTCTGAGTGTAAGATAAATGGAATTTCATAAAAAGATACAGATTTAATGTTAGTTAAAATATAATTACTGCAGCATTTCTAGTGACTACTAATTCAGGAACAGAGAAACATGGTGGTTTGGCTAATTATGAAGCTTGTCTCAAGTAATGAATTTACCTTCCCATGCTTCCTTTTCTGTTCTCTGCTGTCATTTCCTGATGTGCATCTTAATACCTAAGCATTTCTGGGTGATCAAGCTATAATACTGGTCAGTTGATGACCGGGGACAAAAATATTTATCTGTTTTTCAAATATTTCTTCCCCCTGCCCCAAGATCACATGTGCAATCCCACCCACCCCACTGAAATTCTTGGAAGTTAGGAACTCTCCCAGAGGTCATGTCTCTTGAATGAGACTACTCCTTTTCCTGTTGGAACAGACTTTGAACTCTCTCTCTCCAAACCCAAAGAAACAAAACAAAATCTGACATGAATTCTTTGCTGACAGTCCAGCAAAGAAATGTAGAACTTAACTGCATTTGTATTTAAATGGGGTGCTGCGTGATTTAATGGACACTTCTCACTTTCCCAGTAACAGAACAGTACTCAAAGATCAGTCATAAAAATGTCTTCAGGTCATATAAATATTTTTAAAAGAAATAAAAGTAAAATAATAATAAGCCACAAAAGAATAACTTAGCAGACTCCCTTGCATACTTCTCCCTTGATTACTTGTTACTGAGTCTTCTCATAGGAACAACTGAGCATGCTGATACTGCGTTCCCTATGGCTATTTTTGTAGGGGGTGATACTTAATGGGATAAAAAAAATCCCGCAATTTTTTTATTTTTTAAATCTCAGTATCTGGGTTTTTGTGCTTGAAACCTCAAGATCTCTTTGTCTTCTTTTATTTACAAATGTTTTAGTAGCTGTGGTAAATTTATGTTGGACCTGAGTAGGGATGCGTAGCTAAATTCTGTGAAAGTTTCTACTGATTCTAAGGCTGTTTTTTCTTGGTTGATTTGCTTTTTAAGGTCAGGTCCTTCTGGCAATCAAATCTGTGGCAGAAAGGTCAGAAGCATAAGTTAAGAGAGCCATTGTTAACAAAATAAATGTTACTCTTGTCATTATGTGCTGAAGTCTGCATATGGCATATGGAGGCTTCATTCTCAGTGATGTATAATGAAGTGAGGAAGAGATTTTTACTGTACCTGCCCTGCTTTGAGATTTTCGTAATGACTATTTGTTTTTAAACTCTTTCTCAGGATATGGAAGCAAAATTACTGAATGCCAATAAATGCACCTATGTGTCAGAATTGTGGATTTTATTCATACTTAAAGACTTGCATTGAGAGGGCTTTGTTTCATGTTATGTCTTTTTTTTTCCTTGGCAGTGTTTTAAAAAGTTATGTGCATGCATAATCATATGCAGCACTTTATTGCTGATTTTTGGCAGTGCACAAGAGCAAAAATTTAATTTGCTACTTTCCAAAAGTGCATTGTGTTTATGTAATGGATTTGCATCAGTTGCAGTCTGTAACACAGTTAAGTGTTTTAATTGGCAGAACACCCACATCAAAACTTGTTTGTTTTTCTGATAAGGAAAATGCCAGCTAAGTTGGTCCATATGTTCTGTTCAAATAAGAAGCGACATATTCACATGTAATAGCCATTCTTTAAAAATAAAATTTAAATTTAAAAAGTAACACAAAACTAATGTGGAAGAGGGCATGTTTATGCATAATCACAGATTATTGTTATTTTTCAGAAATAGCAAATATTTTTGTGAACAGAAGCTGGTCAGCCTGTATTTTAAATGCTTGTAGTTTATGTCTGTATCTGTTGATGACCCAAGTAATATATGTTGAAATGAAACTGCACATTGTTCACTGTTTTGGTGGTGTTGTTTTTTTTCTTAGAAGGATTTATATGGTATTTATTGTCTAGTGAGTAACTTTACTTTCAGAAGACTTGAACCTTACCTAATGTGCTGTAGTTTAGCAATAGTTCAAAAAAATGTTGAATGGTGCAATAAAATAGAAATCAGAAAAGAAACTGAAGGACTCCTTCTAATGAAATACATTCTCTTCAGCTGCCAATCATGGAGGAGCTTGACAGGCTTCTAGGGCTTCACAGCTGCAGAATCTATTTCTGTTCCTTCAGGGGAAATTGCAAAACTTCCACACTCTGCCAGCCTGAGAGTTCGACATTAGGCAGCCACTCTGCTCTTTCTGCAGAAAGGGGACCCTCACATTGCCCAGTGGCCAGAGATGGCATTTGAACTCCTGCTGGTAGGATCAGGGGAACTCCACTTGGGCTCTGATCTCAACAAAGTGTTGAAGCTGATCTCAGTTCCTTTTGTTTCTAAGTAATTTGTAGCAATTATTCAAAACCGTGTTCTGGGTAGGACCTGCCTTTGAACAAAGTATTCCTAATTTCATGAAGTGCTGATTTCTTCTATTTTTTTTTTTTTCTTTTTCTCATGGGGATGAAGAATTCTTCATTGTTTTTGACTTGTCATTTACAACTAAATTCTAGAATAGAGCAAAACAAACTTTTAAGGACATAACTCATGCTGTGCATGCTAATAAACAACAATATTTTAAAATTAAAATTTATGTCCTCTTATGCTGACAGTGAAAACCACCATATTATTGAGGATCATCAGGAACATTGCGTATACATGATGACAAACATTCTTGTAGCTTAATATGAGAAATCAGAAGCTGAATAAGAACCAGATGTTGATGTGTGTTCTTTTAAAAATGTGCCAATTTATGTTTATAATGAAATGACCAAAAAGACCGTGGCATTCAGTAATGTGTAAAATCAAACTACTGTAGCTTGTTTCCAGCTGATAGATGTGAACAACTTTTATTCTACTGGATGTTATATTCATTAAAATAGTAGATTTCAAGTGAAATTTTATTAGGTTAATCTCATTTTTAATTCAAAACATCTGTTAATTGTTAAAAAAAAAAAAAAGTCTGACAACCACACTTGCCAATAAATTTAGAATTTACAGAATTGTGTATCATTTGCAATCTGTAAAAATGTGGATTGTTTCACTAGCCATATAACAACATTGAGATCCCATGATGGTTCCATTAAGAAGGAAGGGGGAGAACTGCAACTGAAAGCTTAGTTTCATAAACAGTTCATAACATTTGTTAACATTTTAGTTGAAGCATAAGTTAAGCTGGTCTACTGGGTTGACTTGTCTGTCCATACAACATTTGAGCATAGTACTAAAGCTAACTAAAAACCTGTAGGATTAATTTTAAAGGAATTAAATTTTTAGAGTAGAGCTCCAGAATATAAATTCCACCCTCAAATACTTGCTTTTTGTTTGACTATTCGTAGTAGCTTAGTGTATATTAGAGCTGACAATATGTATTATTGTGGTTAGGTTAGGTGTTGTGATATCTCACTTCACATATAATGTTGCATGTTCCTTACTCTGAGAGTCTTTAAGAACTTTAAGAAGGTGGAGCTTTCAAAATCTTTTCTGTTGTTGCGTTTGGGGATTTCTACTTTCTAAGCAGTAGCACATTTATTTTTAGGATTAGTCTAGAGCAAATTTCAGTTGGTTTTAAAACTAATTACAATTTCATATCAGCCTAGATTTAGTGCTAGCATTCTTGTGCAGTGCAGACAACAGCCTGGTGTTATTTTCTGAGTCATTTTTGAAACACATGGACATCCATGAGGTTCTGAAGAATTTTTTATTATATCATTGCTTGTGTATTTAGAATGATGATACTGTGATCTGGTGCAGAGTATTAAATGAAGTAACAGATTGTATTTTATGTTCTTGAGTCAATCTCCAATTTTTATTGGCACTTACATATTTCATTGTTTATTTTATTAAGTAAAATCTGTTTCTTTTATGTCCTGTGCAGAATGTGAAAGATGATGGGCAGCATGTATGGAGACTGAAACACTTTAACAAGCCTGCTTACTGTAATCTTTGTTTGAACATGCTAATCGGAGTAGGCAAGCAAGGCCTCTGCTGTTCTTGTGAGTATAAGCATTTCAGTGTCCATTTGCGTTTACAGCTGTTCCTAGAAGTGTTGCAGTTTCTGTGTAACAAAGAACTAGTGGCTTCCCAGTGCAAACCCATTGCCAGTACAGTGATGCTTTCTCCTTTGTTCCCTGTGTTTAAGTGCTCCAGATTAAGTTCTTAATTTTTTAGAATATGAGGCTTTAAAAACTGTTGTTCTCTCTACTTTAATAACTCTCAGTGTTAGGACATTCCCATTGGACTCTGTATTAATTTTTATTTCTTTTCTCTTAGCAAGTATCATGCTTGAAACACAACCTTACAATTTATTGTTCCTCTTTTGTATTTGCGAGTAATTATTCATATTCTTCAATAGGCATACTTGATCTACTAATAGACATGTACTTTAATAAGTGGACTTATATACTTGCATAGTATCTAATTCCAATAGTTATTTATTCAAATGTTGCACATAATTCTTGTTTTGTTAATTGTAAAGGTCAAAATCCCAGTTTCCTCACAACTTGTTACCGAGATTCTATAACACTTTTAAAGTTTTGCATGTTTACTTTGTTTGCAATTGTACGTCTCATTCTTACCATTCATCTACATATTAATTGATTATAGATTTTGATACAAAAAAAGAAAGAAAGAATAAATACTGCATCTCATCTGACTTTCTTTGGACAATTGGATGCAATTACTACAATTTAATTCCTTGAGTTTTATTCTGTATATCTCCTAATAATTTGTTTCACCAGCTAGGATGCTGTATGTTGATACCTCAAATCTTGCCAAAAGATATCTCTTATCTGCTTGAAAATTTCAAGAGATGGATGATCCATAACTTTTTTTTTTTTTTGTTAATCTTTATCTATTTATTTATTTATTAAACAAGGACCTAATATCTGACTTGAATATGTTTGGTAGATGGTCCCAGTTAATCTGTTTCTGTAATGCCCTTCTGCATTAGATTAATGAGTACCCTATATGTTGTCTTCATGGTAGTCACCTTCCTTCAACCACTTTTCATTATTAATTTTGATAAATTAATCAGTTTCGTAGTTTAACTTAGTTTCCCCATTTTTGACATGTAAGCCCATCACAGCTAATCAGGACCTTTCCAACTGCACAGTACTATTGATCCAATTTGAAATTGGACTTAATGAATGAGTGTTTTGGAATTGGCCATTTCTGTCTCCCATGTGGACCACAGAACTCTTTAAAACACAATTCAGATATAAATCCCCCATGTATTGGTTTTCACATTGTATAATTTCATTCACAATGCTAAGGAATGAGAGATACATGTTAATAAAGGTAATAAAAGCAATTTGAATAAATAGAAAGTTCAGATTAAGAAATGCTGATGACAGTAAGTGGAGCATATATTAAATGCTGAATTGACTGTTAGATCTTGAGATGCTACATTCTTTAAATATCCTTTTAGGACAAACTGATATAAAGTTTATCCTTGTGAGGAAACAGCACATTTATATTTGAAAGAAAATGTTCTATTCAGCCAACAGTGTAGATCTCTGTTGGTAGTTACTAGAAATGTGTAGATGAGTTATAAAAAATTACCCCAAAACAACCAGCTTTACAAGAGCTTTAATTTTCTCAGCTTCAATATACCTCTTCTAAATTTATTTGTTATTTTGCTTGGCATTTACTGTGGGAGTAGAATGGTCCCAGAGCACTTCCACCTGCTCCTTTCAGTTACTTCAGGCAGGAAGAGACATGAGTCTACTTAGAAAACTACTACCCTATTTCTTTATCTCGCTTAGCTTCTCCAGTATATTTTCAAAGCATTGCTATAGATTTCATTATTTGCATTTTAGATTGTGTGGGAGAAAAAAAAAAAAAAAGAAACTGCAGGGGGCCTCACCATCCCTCCATGGTCCAATCAACAATGTTACTCCCTGCAGTTTGTCTGATTAATGGCTGTGTCTCCCACTGGGTTTGTGTAATAGGTGCAAGCAAGGTGTTTAGAAGTACTTTGTGCTTAATTGCTGTCGAGGTCAAAAGCATGAGACATATACCATGCAGTGAGAAATTCGTTCTCAGTTTTTAATAGTTGACTCTACTGAATGCAGATATTAGCTGTAGCATTACAGCTAGGAACCGTGCTGTAGTGGAAGTCAGATCTTTGCACTGTACCCTGACGCTCACATGCTTTCCAAATGCAGCTAGGGTGATCTTTAAAGACCTAATCAACAACAATGGTTATCTAATGCAGATTTGTGTAGGGTGTGAGTGAGGAAGATGTTTGGAGAAGAAAGCTTCTCTGGAGATAGCTTTTGGGAAAGTAGGAGTTAAATTGGGGTGATTACGTGAAATGGATGAAAACACTTGCTATCTGAAAATGGACTAATCAACCATTTAAAAATTTTAAATCAATAGAAGGAACAATATAAACTCATTGGCTTTATTTTTGTGCTTGCCAGCTGCTCTCATGCCTATAGTTTGTAAAATATAGATTTCTTTCCACTAGCAGATGACACCATGCCATTTGGCAGTCTTCACTTTGTCTTTAATATTTTTGTCATTTGGCAATTATTGTGAAAAAATGTAGTGAGCTCTGATTTAATTAAGCATTTCCTGTTATGCAATGATAGTGCATTCTTGGATTTTTCACATGTATAATATTTCCTGTTCTAATTGGCCTTTTGTATTCCATGGAAAAAGCAGTCTAGTTTGAGTTTTCATTGACTAATTGGATTGACTATATAGAGATGACATGCTGGTAGATTTGTTTCATAAAAATGTAGTCAAAAGCATCATAGCTTTAACATCTATTAATGTGTTTCTTTTTTTCAGTTTGCAAGTATACAGTCCATGAACGCTGTGTCTCAAGAGCTCCTGCGTCCTGCATCAAAACATATGTGAAGTCCAAAAAGAATACTGATGTAAGTTTGGGGCAACGTTACCTTTTTCTATCTACCTTTTAATTTAGTAACCTTATATATACCACACTTTTCTTTTGCAGGTAATGCATCATTTCTGGGTGGAAGGAAATTGTCCAACAAAATGTGATAAATGTCATAAAACCATAAAATGTTACCAAGGCTTGACTGGACTTCACTGTGTTTGGTGTCAGATCACAGTGAGTTCTTGCTCTATAATAAGACCTTTTAGCACATTTTTGGAGAGATGAAAATCAGCATTGTTTTCATAGCCATGTAATTCAAAAAGTCTCATTTGTTTTTTTTTTTTTTTTTATCAAGAACAGATAACGTGTATTTAAGAAATATTTGAATGTTAAGATATATGCAGAATATCCATAGGAATACTTAATTGTTTTAACCAAATAAATGTGTACCCTGCTTTGAGACAATACACAAATAATGTACGTCATTCTAAAATAACAGAATTCCCAGTGTATGTTACAGAGTCTTTGTGAAAGTGTTTTCATTACTGGTAAAAGTCAAGGTCAGGGAGAAGTTACAGCAAAATCTTAATTTGTGGAGTACTGACAGGCAAATGAAATTGAGGACATCTGGTAGGATACAGCGATTTCAAGTGTAGCAGAGGCATCTTGATAATATACTAATCTGTGCACCAAGCCTAATACATAACAACTTCTGTGCACTCCTTATTCAGCAGGAACCAATAACTGGAACTAATGACATTCAAGGAACACTGCCCTTATAAGTGAGATCTTCATGCTAGACAGAACAATGCTAGTATTTCTATTTCTAGCTACTGCAGGATTTAAATCTAGATGGAGAGGTATTCTAGGGTTTCTCCTTTTTTTTTTTTTTTGGCTGATATTATTATTGTTATTGTTATGGAACAGCAGTTGTTTGTTCAGTGTTGTAAATAATAATGTGAGACTGAGGCATTCGTGAGTGTTTGTTTTCAACGTACAAGTTTGGATGTTTTGTGACATATTTTCTTAACACAGGAATGCAAAATATGAAACATCGTCAAAGAAAATGGATCCAGGATACTTTCAGATATAAGATGTTATGATCACTTAGAAATGAATATTTTAGAAGAAAGCAAACATGTAGTCCAGATTGTTGTCAAAATGTGGATAATTTATTTAGACACAATCCAAAATTTGGAAATGCAGATTAAATTAGATTTAGGCTATGGCCATCTCTCTTTAGGAAGATAATTGAGTGTTCTGCTCTAGATGGAGATGTGTTTGTATCTTTATAATATGTCTTAATAAGAAATACTTATTACGTAAGGTTCCCTCTTGAAGTCAGAGGAAGTTGTAAATTTTGTAGCTTCTTTTTTTTTTTTTAAAAAAAATCATCCCTCTATTTAGGTATCCAAATGTGAGTCTGGACCTAATTTGTAAAGGTGTTTTTCCTTCTTAAAGATACACATCAACATTTAGAGGACTTTCACAAGCAGTAAGAAACACTGAGGAGATAAGAGACGGGATTTCTCAGTGAAGTCACTGCGTGTAAAAAGCTATCTTGTTTTGAAAGAATCTTTGGTATCAGTCTACTTAATTAAATAATTAGGTAATTGTCCAAACTCTTACTAAGAATAAAAATACATTTTTTTTGCATTCAGACTGAAAAATATTTGTTTACAATTTTGTGGTTATAGTTTTATCAGTATTTTAAGTATTTTTTATTTCTGATTAATGTCAGATTATCAGTAATTATCAAAGAACTTTAATAATCTTTTCATTTAATTTTAATGAGAAGTGAAAAATAGGTATTTTTTTAAACTTGAAACACTGTAATTTAGGTTTGATTTTCAGTCTCCCGTTAACTTTTCTTACAGTTTATATAAGATTTTTTTGTGTGGTGGGTTTTTTTGTTTGTTTGTTTGGTTGGTTTGTTTGTTTGTTTTGCTAATGGTACTTTCTTAATTACCAAGAAAACAGTTGCTTAGATTTATAATGGAGGCATGTTTATAAGCTGAAGGTCTTTTGTTCAAGGGATGTGCAGTTAGGGCAGAGATTCCCCTGGTGCATCTGACATTGTATATAAAGAATGCCTTCTCACTAACACCACAGTGGCGTTAATTCCTGAATTTTGGATGACAAATGGAGACATGATTTTTGAATGGATATCTTGGAGTTCTCATCGCTTCCATCATTCATTCATTTCACCTCCTTGTGCAGAAACACTTACGGATCTTGTTGCTGATGTTTTTTTTGAAATACAAGACATTGTTAGTTATTATAGAACTAATTCTGAGCCTCTTTTAAATATTCTCCATTTTGCAATTAGCAGGGCCACTTTAAAGTGAAATTACTGACTCAAATCCCCAAATTTAGAGATGTTTGGTGCTAAGGAATATACTGAGTTTTTAGCCAGGCTACTCCATATTTCTCTCATCCACCATGATCTTGTAAAAGTCTCTTTCCTCAATCTTTACCCACAGCAAATACATTTTTTTCTACTTTGCAGACATTTGGTTGTGAGGGAGATAATATTGTGAAGGAGTTAGGTTTTAGAGTAAGGGAATTTGGGGGGAATGTTCTTAAAATCTGCTAAATCATTTTTTGGGAAGAGATGCATCTTTTATTGTGTCAAAGTGTTATTTTCATTAAAGCTACATATCTTCTACCAATTCTGTTGTCAAAGATCAGCAGTGACTAATAAGAAGATTAAACTATTTTTTCATAGATAAGTTTGCATGCCACTGAGTAACAGAGCTGCTAATTACCACTGAATGTGCGAAGATACTTTTATTTGATGTAGTCTGGCCTGGTGTGCATTAATTATGGTAGAAGTAGCTGTACCACTGAGGCAGAGAATTAGCATGACAAATGATTTAGATTACAGTGTTACCAAAATACCCTCAGAATAAGGCTTTAATACTCAGAGTAAATCGAAACTCGTTAGACTTTTATTTTCTGTTGCTAAGTAACTGCCTGAAAAGGTAACTTTGAAGTTTAAATGAATATGGACAAGGCTAATGTTAGGTACCATTTAGTTCAAAATACAGAAATGTTATGTCAACATTAACTGTACCACATATCTTTATGAAGAATATATTACTAGTAAAGCTTATACATCAACAGCTGAGATAGTTTTATTATAATTTTCATAGAGTTCAACTGACATAGTTATATCATCTAAGGGAAAAATGAATCAGTTGTTGGAGAAAGCATGATTTACAGATGCAGCTATTGAACTATAGATTTTGTAGCAGCTATTCAACTGGTTGAGGCAATACTGTGTGCTACCCATTAAACCAGTTAGATCACCTGATAAATCAGACTTTTACTTCAAAATTTATGGGTTTTATTGTCTTTTGATGCAAATATACCTATCTTCTCAAAAATAAAATATTCATACTTACTGTACATGCATTTTAATGAACAGTTCATTCAATGCAAAAGTAGTAAAATTCCATCAGATCTCACAATATAAATTTGTAGTATTTTATTGTGGCTGTCTCTAATAGTATTGTGAAGTGGACTAATAAATGTGGATGCTTTTCAAGATCCAGGTACACAACTGAGCCTCTGTACTGTGTGGTTGGATGTATATGCTGATATATTCCATTTAGACATATTTGATTTGAATTAAATCCTAAGTAATCAGTAACAATTCTTGATTGGTAATGCAACATTTTATTTAAATATATAATTATTACTTTTTTGGCATTTTCTTTTGAAGTTATATACACATTTTTTCCTTCCCACCTTTTTATCAATAGAGAAGTAAGCCAATGCTCTTTCAGTCAGAAGACTTGAAAATTTTCTTTCCATATTCTCAGCATAGAACTCTTCTCATTCCTTTCATGAAAGCTAGATGAATGCTAGGAGTGAAGTAGAAAAAAGGGTAATTCAGATTCCTGAGTAGTCAATGGAACCAAAGTTTCCCTAAAATAGCTTAAAGCTCTTAGATATTCTCATCTGATTTTCTTTTTTTATTTCTTATCTATTTTCAAAGATATTTTCGCATCACAACTGAATCAGAGGTAAGTTTATAAGCTTCAAGAAGGAAAGAGAGTTATACCAATAATGCCAAAGGCTGCCCCAAATTATTCTGAATTGCCCACTAGCAGTAGAACAAAAGTTTTTCACGGTGTGAGAAGTTGAAATAATAATGTAGTTCACCAATAGCACTGTACTGACATTACTTTACTGTCATGCAGAGTTCTCATTTTGTGTGCTGGACCATATGTGCAGTTTCTAAACTGTGAGACATTTTGATTCACTGTTCTTTGCTTCAATATAAATTCACTGCTTTTGTCAATCCTAAGAAGCTTTCCCCTGCAGTGTTTTATTTTCCTTGTAGTACTCTAGTAATAATGAGATTAATTTAGCATATCTAAACTCACTCAATTCTAGAATGCACAGACTATAGTAGTGAAATATCAAAACTGAATATTTATTTTGTCTTCTCATAGTTGCATAATAAATGTGCTTCACATCTAAAACCTGAGTGTGACTGTGGACCTTTGAAGGACCATATTTTACCACCTACATCAATCTGCCCAGTAGTATTGGTGAGTTCTCTGTATGTTTATTCTAGATGTACTATTCTGTTATAGTTAAATAGCTGAAATTATGTTGGTACTGACTGCCAGAGGATTTGTTAAATTCACAGGACTCTGTAAACCTTAAACCTAATGGGTAATTCTGGCTGATTAGTTACAGGTGCAGTTGTGCTTAATCCTCTGTGTATTGCATTTTCCTTCATGTGAGAATGAACTTTCTGTAGGGTGTATTATAACTGAAGCTGACTCAGGTTTTATCACTTACCTCAGACTGTACTTACCAGAAACTGTATAGGCAGAACACTTCTACGTTTTACATCTTTTATAGATCCAGCTTCCCAGAATAATGAAGTTATTCTTATGGACAGTTTTTGCTTGGGATGCATATTGTATATCTGCAATGCTGAGGTCTCTGATCTAAGCCGGAGGTTACCTAGAATGATGACACTGGCCTTGCAGTAAGCTATGCATCAACATTATGGTATATTTTATTCTGCAGTAGTGGACAGTAAATTTCTCTGTCCACAAAAACAATAACTCAATTCAGTGAAAATAAAAATGCATGCTATATATGTAGGTGGTACTGAAAAGACCTGAGCAGCTTATGATGAAAAAAAAGATCTTCAGAATTAACTTACGTTTTCATAGATTAAATTGGATGTTAAGTGCTGGTGAAAGTCATAGCATCATCATATAACAGAACAAACATGTGGTCCTCTTACTTTAAATATATGTCAAGAGTAAGAGTAAGAAATACACAGACTAAAAGAATGATTTGTGGTAGTGAAAGAAAGTAAAAAAAAAATTGCCTGCTAGTCTTAAACCTGTTTCTGATTAATAGTAATGTATATGTTTATTTTTGGAATAGTCCTTTCACTGTTTATTTGTCAGTCTGATAAGAAATGAATCCTAGAGTTTGATCCTCAACATGAGTAAACTGGTAGTATTCCGTAGCTGTTAATGAAGGTAAAGAAGCGGAAAGCTGGGCTTGATATTTATGAAATATTTTTACGTATTTAAGTCAGAAGAGTAGTTTCATTGTTCATCTGCAATGGCGTTATGATATTATCTGGACATGTTCTGAATAGTAATTTCAAAAATATTATTTTAAGTTTATCAGATGATTGCGTTTTCCATTACTTTATTTAATTTTCAGGTTTTTAGGTCATATTAAAATGTAGAAATTCTGGTTTTGTTATTGGACAGGTTTTGTTTTATTGTTATTTATTGTTTGCCATTTTTATAAACTGAATAAAGCTGCTGCATGAAATTTCATCTTCGATTACATATATTTGTGTAACTCCATTTTCTTTTCAGAGGAGGAAGAGATGCAGCAGAATTAAGATTTTTATTCCATAATTTGAGTTTAGTTAAGTTGTTTAGAGGATAGATAAAACCACTCTAGAGTCAAAGTCATCCTTGAATAGGTTTGTTTCATCTGCAAATTTTGATGACATAAGCATAAATAAATGTTTTCCTGTATCAGAATCAGAGTCATGTTTCAGTATTGCATACTAATATTGTAACAGGAGACATGTATTTCAGCACTATGTTCATACATTGTTAAGAATAGAAAATGTTTTGATATGTTGGGAGCTTTATAATTTTGTATATTTGTTCATCTATTTTCTTCCAAAAATGTATTAAAATCCTGAGTACATTACAAATAATACATCAGTGACCTATCTAATAGGAATTCGTCTTAAAAATGTTTGATTACAGTGTACATATTATTTATCTCAGTAATTTTTTAATTAGTTTCTCCCATTTCCTGCTAAGGGGATTGCTTTTGAGAAATGTAGGGCCTCAGTGTATGTGAAACCAGCACTTACATTGACAGCAAATACAGTGAACTTACAGACACTGAAATTCTCTGAAGATACAGTGTGCCTGTTAATAGAAACGGTGCGTTAAGATGTTGCAAATCATGAATCTGACAGGCTTTCATCTAGGACACACAGTTAGCTTCAACAATCACCTGATCTGTTATGTATCTTGCAAAGCTACTTGCATGTGGAAAGCAAAACGACTACCACTTTTTGGCACAGTGCTACAGGGTCTTTTGTGCCATGTTTGCCCTCGATTACTTGGAGGTATCAGGGAACCTTTCAGATACCTTTTTCTCACTGTTGTGCTTTCCCCCAGGCAGGCAGCTAAGCCTCACACAACCACTCGCTCATTTGCTCACTCCACCTGTCACAGAGAGAATGTCTGAAGGATGCAAGTGAGAAAACTTATGGATTGGGATGAGGGCAATTTAATAGGTAAAGCAAAAGCTGCATGTGCAAATCAAGCCAAACAAGGAATTCATTCAGTACTTGCCATAGGCAGGCAGATAGGTCAGCTATTTCCAGAAGAGCAGAGCTCATCACATGTAAATGTTACTTAGGAAGCATTGCAGGGCATTGTAGCTCTGCACATTCCCTATTCTTCTTTCCTCTAGGTTTTATTACTAAGCATAGCATCACATGGGATATCACAGAAACACATAACACTTTGAGCCGGAAGGGACCTATAAGATCATGTAGATCGTATCCCTTTGGTTAACTGTGTCAGCTTTACCGGCTATGTCCTCTCTCATATTTGTGCCCCTCCCCATGCTACTATTACTGGCAAAAAAGCATGACAAACAGCAAAGGCCTTGATCCTGCGTAGGCACTGTTCAGAAACATCTAAAACATTGGTGTTTCAATGATGTTTTTGTAACAAATCCAAAACACAGCACCATGCAAGCTACTAAGAAGAAATTAACTCTATCCCAGTCAAAGTGAGTTCACTCGCCTGTAAGAAGTTGAGGTAGTTGTGGGAAAGAAAATACAACAAGTTGAAAAATAGTTTGCTTTTGATCTCACGAAAGCTTTGGCTTCTTTTCCATCCATACTTTGGAAGTCCAGACTTCTTCCAGAAAACTGTCAAAGCTTGTCTCTAACAAAGATACCTTCTTAAAGGTATTCCTCAAGACTACAGGAAAAATCCCTTCTCATTTCTCTTATGAAACTAAGGACATTCATATTTATATGTATTTCTCATCCTTCATATGTGATTTCTTCAGTTCCTGTGCAACCTAGATTCTTTCTACAGAGACAAAGGGATTTTTTTTCATAAATTGCACTTCACAGCACTGTATGTTGTACCAGAGTTACCAAACTAACGTAGATGGCCTCTCCACTGCTACTTGTTGTCCAAGTCCACATCTTCTCAGTTTTTTTTTCCCATTTCCATTGATGTCAAAAGCCACTGCTGCTACTTTGAAGAATAGGCAAAAAAACTTGTTCTTCTTGATCTTAGTATCACAGCGTGTGACATTTTTTCTTTTCTAGAAAGAAACCATGGGGAAACTCATGCAGTAGTTATCGTGTATATTGTGAAATAATCATGCACCTGTCTAGATTCAGTTCCATATAAAGATTTTTCATATCTCACTGCAGTACTTTTAAATGCTTTAGTGGAATGTAGTCTGTGAACTTTAAAACTAGTCCTTCTTGCTTTTTGTTTACTGCATATAAGGATTGTACAGTGAAATTTTTTGCTTGAGTTAAATGAGTTCTGTTATAAACTGTGTGTAGAGATCTCAAGTGATAGTCTTTTAATAGATGTCAGATATGCTTTAAAGCTACTCTCCTTTATTTCAGTAACATTTAAATTAATTCATACTGATTGAATAAATGTACATTGAGACTTGTTTCCTAATGAGGGCACATTTAGAGGAAAGGTTTTGCATCATTCTGATATCCTGTGGGTAATTATATTCTAATTATATGGTGGGGGGGAAAAGTCTATAACTCAGTACTGATCTTGTTCATTGGACCCAATTAATTACATGCACATAATGAAAGTTCATGATAAGGTTGACTGTCAGTGAGTTTAAAAATCTTTAACTCAATTGAATCCTAGCCTACCAAGAGTACAGAATGAGATCATAACCAGGTTAAAAACTGAGTATTGGAATGAGATGAGTGAGTAGAGAAGAAAAAAATTGGTCTCTCTCTGATATCACTCATCTCCCCAGTCCACCTGTTTTGTAATGCAGAAGGGGAAATCTGCTGCCATACCTTTTGGGTTCTTCATTTCATACCTTTCTTTACACCACGTACTGAAGAATAGATAGGATGTTCTAATTTTTATTTATGTATATAGAGAAACAACAGGACTTTTCTGTTTCCAACCAAAATAGAAATAGTTTTGTCTAACAACAATTCATTTAATAAAAGCCTACTAAGTGTATATATATTTCATGAAGTATGATTATTTTGATTCCCCTATCATTGATATGAGTTTTAAAATGAATTATTTTTTTACTTAATTTCTATCATTAATTTTGTGGACTAATTAAAACTGCTAATTCTGGAGTGTAATCATGGGACAAACTGTAAAACGTAAGGTGCCTCGAAAGCAGTGCGAGCATTACGATATGCCAGTTACAACTATCTCCATAGTAACCAGCTTATTTCAAAGGGGGAGATTCTGGTGAAATATAGAAAGCAAGAAGTGAACAAAATAAAATTTTAAATTGGATAAATTTCCTTCTGTTTGATTTTCAACTTCATTTTCCAGCATTCTGGGATGGTAACAAGTTTGAAAATTTTCTCTTACAAGTGAGTTTGTTTTTTTTTCTTTTGTGTAGTGGAAGTACTTAAAATGTTTTAGGACAAAATCATAAGCATAAATTTTATATGTAAAATCATTGTCTACACCATCTACACATATAAAATATAAATATAAAATATCATCATAAATAGAATTCACTTGACCTCTTAAAATATATTTTGTTATATATTTTCATATATATGTGGATAACAAATTTATCTGACTTGGGTTAGGATTTTGCTTTTCATTGTTCAAGAATATAGATAACAATGTTCAAAAACTTTGGTTTATAATTAGTCCTATTTAGGCACATAATGACACAGCGAATGACATGTTTTAGCTAAGCACTGTGCCTTGTGAAACTAAACAATATACATTATGATCTGTAGCTTTGAACTTCTATGATTTTTATGTAAATGTAGGAAGTATGTTGTGACACCGGCGAAATCTAATACAGTTCAAAGCTGAAAATACTGTACAATAATTTTATTTCTCTAGAAGTATTTAAAAAGAATAAACAGTTCATGCCTGCACTCTAAATTGCAACACAGTGAAATAGATTTTTTTTCATGCCTAATAATATGCTTTAGTGGTAGAATTTTCCTGTGATAGTTAAATGTTGCTCACATAGGAAAGCCTAAATGTACAGATAGCAAAAGGGAATGAACAGTTCCTGGTTGAAGAACGAGCCTTCTTTAATCCTTTTTCCAGTTTTTTTAATCCTAAAATGATTTTTCTGTTTTTGTTAGAGAACAGTTTTAACTCAGTTGAATCCAAGCTCAACATGGAGCACAAAAAGTCAATGTAGTGTGTATATACAGTAGTTTATGAACAGCCTGTTCCTTTGAATTTGAGTACTACCCTTGTGCTGAGTTTTTGAAGGTATGAGATACCACAAAAACAGCTATTTAAATCTACATGCTTCTGCGGGTGGCAGGGAGGGGGAAGGGTGGGGTGTAAATTTTAATCTGGTTATGAATACTAGGTAATGTTATAGCAATTGAAACAAATGAAAAAATAGTTATTTTTTTTTTTTCCTTTTCAGTTGTGTATCATGTTGCAGATTCAGTTCTCTGCAAATCTAAAACAGACGTGAAATATAATGGTGTGCTTATCTACACTAAGAGCTTTTTCATTTCTTCGAAGTCAAAAGGAAATTAATAATTGCCCTGGAGGAAAATGTATCTTCCTAACTAATTATCTGTTCGGCAAACACAGTTCAATGTTAAAATAATAAGATGCTGATAAACTGAAATGGCAGCCATTCAATCATTTTAATTTATATCTAGTTGCCTGCCCACAACTCATTACTATTGCCTGTCCCTAAGTTTTTTTTCTTTCTCTCCTATTGGAGTTCCTTACACCCTTGCCTATTTAGAGTTTTAGAATGTTTTGTGTTGGAAGAACCTTAAAGATATCTACTTCCAACACCCAGCTGTTGTCAGGAACACCTCCCACTAGACTACATTACTCAAAGCCCCATCCAACCTGGCCTTGAACACCTCCAGGGAGGGTCATCCACAGCTTCTCTGGACAATGTGCTCCAGTGTCTCATCACCCTCTGAGTAAAGAATTTCCATATTCTTTATTTGTCTTTTGTTTAGGTCCCTTTTAAGTACTGCAAGGCTGCATTGAGGAGCCTTCTCCTCTCCAGGCTGAATAAATCCAATTATCCCAGACCATCTATGTAGGAGAGGTGCTCCAGCCCTCTGATCATCTTTGTGGCCCTCCTCTGCACCCACTCCAGCAGCTCCTTTCTTGCGCTGGGAACCATAGAGCTGAACCCAGTACTCCAGATGGGGGCCTCACAAAGTCAGAGTAGAGGAGGGAACAATCTCTCTCTCCTGGCCACCCCTCTTTGATGAACTTCAGGATACAGTTGGCTTTCTGAGCTGCAAGTGCGCTCTACTGGCTCGTGTCAAACTTCTCATCCACCAGTGCCCCCAAGTCCTTCTCCATAGGGTGTTCTATCTACTCGTCACCCAGCCAATATTCTTGTTGGAGATTGCCCTGACCCAAGTACAGAACCTTATGCTAGTAAGTGTATGTTCAAATTATTTTTGCAGCTCTGGCTCCAGTAATGTATATTATTGGCTACTATAGCACAATATGGGGCATGCTGATGCTCATATTGAATGGTTGCAACATATAAGGCAAGTTATCTTCAACAAATTTAATGAACTGAGACAAACATGCTAAATGAGGAATACTTGGTAGTGATTTTGATGTGTGATCCTGTGCACCTTTATTAAGACATATTAAACAAGTAATGTAATGTGTATATGAGGTTATCATGTAACAGTTCCTTGTTGAGAGCAGTCCTGTTTTGAATCAGAGAGCTATTTTAGAGGGTATTCTCAAATGACACAGTCTCCATTCTAGAATTATCTTTTTCTCTATATTTAGGCTACCAGTGATTGGAATATATATATACCCTTCAGACTGGGATGTGTGTGTGTATGTATATATATATATAAATATATAAATTATATATATATAATATATATATATAAATATATATATATACATACACACACACATATATAGCAGGAGGGTTATATATATATATATTTATATACATAAATATGTGTGTATGTATATATATATATTTATATATATATTATATATATATATAATTTATATATTTATATATATATATACATACACACATATTTAATTACAGATGCATCTGTATATATATAATTACAGATGCTTCTAAATCGTAGATGGATGTGACATCAAATAGCTATTACAAATAGATTGCACCCTAGGGTGTTTTTAGTTTGTCTGTTGTTAGTTTCTGTTTTTCTGTGTTGTTTTGTTTGTTTGATTTGGCTTTGGGTTGGTTTGTCTTTTTTGTTTTTTTTTTGTTTTTTTTTTGTGGATATGGGTTTTCTTTTTTGGTTTTCAGGTTGTCTGACTCTGATTCTCTTCAGATATTGTATAACTATGGACAGAAATTAAATGGAAGAGATTTTTTGTAAGCAGACTCTTTAATACAACATAGGTTTACAAAATGACAGTCTAGGAATGCTTGATCTCGTATTTCTTTGGATACTAAAGCACAAGTTTTGCATCTCTTGGAAACTCCCAGTAAACAAAGTAGCTATAAGGAATCAAGGACCAACCTTTAAAGAATGCCAACCTGACCTTCCCCCAGTTTATTTAAAAAGCACTAAACTTCAGTCTGGTGTTCAAGTCATGTATTTATACTTTCATGACCTTCGTACTACAAACATTTGAGGATATTTTTGCATGATATTGCTTGGATTCCATCAGATCTTCCATGATCACATTCCTCTGATCACTATATCTTATGCACACGTGTTCTGGGCTTTCAAGTACATATATCATCTGTAGGTATATGGTATAAAAGTAATTATACAGAAATCATCTAGTGTTTTCTTTAGTTACTTGACAAATTGTGTAATGGTGTAAACTATTCACTAATGGTTTTATAATCCTATTTAATGTATAAATTCTAAAAATATACTGTTCTGTATGATTGCAGTTGTTTTCAAAACAGTTAAGAAAACTACAGATTCATACAAACTGAATTAGAGGCAAGGTGGAAAAGAATAATTTTTGCTGTATAGGCAGTGGATTCCATGTCAGCAGATAAAATGTAAACAGATAATTAATTAGTAAGACATTAGTTACTATTCATCTGTTTTCTCATGAGTTTGATATTTCTAAATGTCACTTTTGGTAAAGACTGTTTATGCAAAGAAAGGGTAGATATACTGTTTAGGCCTGAATATTCTATAATTTGTCCACCGTAATAGAGGGAAGCTTTGTAAATAAGGTTCCTTACTTTGAATGAGGTTTCAAAGACTTAGAAGATGAAATAAAAAGAGCACTCCCTATGTACCAAGAACCTCACTTTATAGTATAAAGTAATATAGTCCTCAGGTTTTGTAATATGTTCAGCTAGAGATAAAATGATCACACATATTATTCTGAGAATATGAATTATATCATGTAAAACACTAAGGGAGTAATGTTTCAGATTGTGCAAATATGTTGCGGGGGTGGGGGTGAAGCACAATGTAGGTTGGTTGTTGAGTACAACTGCTGCAAGGTAAAGTTCCTTATGAGAGTTCTTGCCATGCCCCTTGCCATCTCAGCTGTTTGGTATTGCAGCCTAACCTTCTTTTTTTCCAACA
Organism: Numida meleagris; assembly: GCF_002078875.1. NCBI lineage: Eukaryota > Metazoa > Chordata > Aves > Galliformes > Numididae > Numida > Numida meleagris. Next base: position 27,485,082 of record NC_034410.1, on the reverse strand, counting down.
GACGCTACCCACTTTAGGAGGTTTGCTCCCTGAGGTGCGTAACAGGAGGCATCCTTGTGCGCACAAATACTAACGAACCGTGACAATGTACATTTTTCTTGCTAAAAAGTGCATTTTGGGGCTGAACTAAAAATCTAGGCATGATGTTCTGTGTTGTCATTTGGAAGGCCCTGTCTCAATTATCAATTCTTTAATTCTTATTTGGATTAATAAAAGATAGATGCAACTGGGTAGTTCTTATCTGATGGTGCTCTCTGGAGCAGTTCTGAATCCTAGAAGCTCTGTCCTCTCAGTTAATGGATAGTGATCTCAATGTGGTAGTTCAAGGGGAGAAAAGAGGGTGTGAGATTTGCAAAAATGAACAGAAAAGATTGTTTTGGTAAGTACTGTTTTGAATGGTATTTGCTCTGGCATATATACCAAAATATATACCAAAAGAACAGAAAAGTTCATTTCTTTGAGCCATCAAAATGTACAATAGCTTTTAAAATGCTATATTCAGTATCACTGTCAACCTCATGCATGTCCACTAAACAAAATCATTCACAGGTGCATTATTCATTTTGTATGTTTCAATTAGAAAATATATTAAATACAGCATAATTGTTGTACAGCATTTCTTACCTTGAAAAATAAATGCTTGTTTTTTTAAAACCATTTCTTCAATGCATGTTAAATTTGTATTAACATTGCTAGAACTTGTAGAATATTATCCAAAGAAGGTTTTTTTAAACTCTTATGACTTGATAAGAAAACGATGCTTGTTGATTCCTGGCAGTCTTGGATATCTTAGTAATGTTGTAGTTCCTGAAAGAAAGAGAGAGGTGATAGGAAATACTATATTTATACTTACTTTATACCCCTTTATACCCTATGTGGGGTATGTTGCCTGATTTTTGTATACTGCTTAGGATTTTTTGATCTGTAAGGCAAGCAATTGTTTTGCTTTTGGGATAGGTAACATAAATTGTGGAAAGTGTGTTGCTGTACAGCAGTCTTAGAACGAGGGCCAGCTGAGGATATTTGCTGTCTGTCTCATGCTGGGGTGAAGAACAGTATCCAAAATTTTGTTTGAAGCAATTATTACTGGATTTTGCTTGAAAATGATTGATAAGAGAAGTTTTGGTTATTGTGGTAAGCATCCTTGATGTAAAGACAGTTCTCAGCAGCGTATAAATACTTTTCCTCTAGCTAAAGGAAGATTTTTGGTGCCACACTTTATAAGGTCTCTTTTGAGTGATGATTTTTAAGCTCTTAAAATATACATCCTCTAAGTGTCAAATCTGTTCCTTTCTGTAACTTTTTCTTTGAACTGTCAATACTTTAAAAAATTCTCTCACCTGTACATTTTATTACGAATTGTAATTTTATACTATCCATGTGTCTGCACTTCTGAAATCTGATTTGATTTCTGAATATTTTGCATTATCTAGTTTTGGCCTTATAAAATTAGATAATATAAAATTCTGTTTAAGGTGATATACTCAATTTGTATAAAGTGTGTTGATTTTTAAGAGTAGAGTTGTTTAATACATCAAAGGTACTTTTTACACATGTAGTGAGTTGTGAAGTTTCCTTCACACTGAAGTTTCATACTTTCTATCCTTAGCACTAGCCAGTATAATTGTGCATTAAAGTTTGTATTAGTTCACAAACATTCTGTTTGGATGCATCATCCTAGTTCTAGTTTCTAAAAATCATTAAGCAAATAAACACAGAGCTGCTGAATTTTCAGATAGCGTTCTGAAGGTTAGGGCTGAGTTTCATTGCTTATTTGTTTCTACTGTTTTCTATTTAAAGCGATGATATCGTAGTCTAGATGCTTGGATCTCCTTTTGAAATCACAGAATCACAGAGGTTGGAAGGGACCTCAAGAGATCATCGAGTCCAACCCCCCTGCTAATGCAGGTAACCTACAACAGGTTGCAGAGTTTAGGTATCCAGATGGGTCTTGAATATCTCCACAGAAGGAGACTCCACAATCTCTCTGGGCAACCTGTTCTTGTGCTCCGTCACCCTTATCATAAAAAAAATTATTCTGTATGTAAGTATGGAACTTCCTATGTTCAAGTTTTAGGCCATTACTTGCCACACACCAGTGAGAAGAGCATAGTCTCATCCATTTGCATCCCACCTCCCTGTAGATATTTATAAGCATATATCAGATCCCCTCTAAGTGTTCCTTTCCTCAGGCTGAACAGACCCAGGTTACTCAGCCTTTCCTCAAATGGGTGATGCTCCAGACCCTTAATCATCTTTGTGGCCCTTTGCTGGACTCCTCCTGTGAGAACCCTGTCTTTTTTGAACTGGGGAGCCTAGAACTTCACACAATAGTCTAAATGTGGTGTCACCAGGGCAGAGTAGATGGGGAGGATCACCTCCCTTGACCTGCTGGCCATGGTCAAGTTATTCAGAGCATCCAAGAGCTCAGTTAACTAACTTCTTAGAAATTTCCTTGTGTGGACTCCCCCATTTTTCTCCTGAGACATAGTTTTTTAGATTGCCTTTTATAGGTAGTTATAGAATCACAGAATTGTAGGGATTAGAAAGCACCTCTGGAGTTCATCTAGTCCAACCCTCCTGCTAAAGCAGGTTCCCTAGGATATGTTGCACTGGAGAGTATCCCAGTGAGTCTCCAGAGAAGGAAACTCCACAACCTCTCTGGGCAGCTTGTTCCAGTGCTCTGTCACTCTCTAAGTAAAGAAGCTTTTCCTCATGTTCAGGTGATGCTTCATGTGTTCCAGTTTGTGCTCACTGACCCTTCTTCTGTTGCTGAGCATCACTGAAAATAGCTTGGCCCCATCCTCCTGACAACAGCCTTTCAGATATTTATAAACATTGGTAAAGTCCTCTCTCAGTCTTGTCTTCTCCCCGCTGAGCAGTCCCAGGTCTCCCAGTCTTTCCTCATGAGGGAGATGTTCCAGGCCTCTCATCATCTTTGTGGCCCCCTAATAGACTCTCTCTAGAAGAGTTTTCCTTAAACTGGAGAGCCCAGAACTGAACACAGTACTCCTTCAGATGTGGCCTTACCAGGACAGAGTAGAGGAGGAGGATCACCTCCCTCAACCCTCTGGCTATGCTCTTTTTACTGCACCCTAGGATAATTTATTGTCTTTCTTGGCCACAAGAGCATACTATTGGCTCCTGATCAACCTGCTGTCCACCACGGCACCCAAGACCTTCTTTGCAGAGCTCCTTTTCTAGCAGGTTGACACCTAATCTGTACCAATGCATGCGGTTATTCCTCCCGAAGTGTAGGACTCTACACTTGCCCTTGATTGACCTCGTTAGGTTTCTCTCCATCCAAATCTCTGCTTGTCTGGCCTTGCTGAATGGCTGTACAGCCTTCTGGTGTGTCAGCCATTCCTCTCACCTTTGTATCATCAGCATGTTGCCACAGTTCTGCAAAGCACCTAGCTACCCAAAGCAGTCAGAGATTACTTGGACCGCTGTTTGCATCAGGACTAGGTTGAGGCTGGGTTGATGTTCAAATTTAAGGAAACCAAAATGATAGAAAAAGAGTGGTGACTAACGTCTTTGTTATGGTGATGCTTGAAAGGCATAGTATTAAGCTAGGATCTATACCATTCCTCCCAGGGAGTCTGTGTCATTGCTTCTTACCAGTTTAAACTGCTAGAGACTGAGTGGCATGGATTAATTGCTTGTGCAATCCCTCAGGCTTTATCAGAGGTATGCCAGAGATGGATTTGGCCTGGTATGGAATGTAAGTGGTTAACGTTTAATGAAATATTTACGGAGCGCAATTGCAGGGGGGGCAACAGTGTCCTTCATGTTCTTCTCTAGTGCAACAGCTTTGTGCCAGCCCTTTCCCCTGACTAGTCAAAAGCCTCCTTGCTCTTGTGAAGTGAGGAGAGTGGCTGGAGAGCAGTCAGGATTGGTTTTACTGATTCTATTTGACAAACATCTGCTTGTCTTAATTTATGGTGCATTTTTGGACAAACTAAAGGGACATGCTGGTTGCAGTTTATAAATAGGGTAAATGAGATGTAAAGAGCAAGGACAATTTTTTTTTTTTTTTTTTTGCTTTCAGAGTTTTCTGAAATGACCTGACAAGAGTTACAAGTATGGTAACAACAACACACAGATTTCTAAGCTTTTCTCTTTCAAATAACAATCTGATTGTGCTGTATATCAGCATCAGAAGTTGACAGCTGCTTAGAATCTAATGTAGAATCAGAACTTCAGCTGTTTTCCTTCTAATACAAAATGTCTTTTTTATAAAAACCTACTTTAAAGGTCAGCCTCTTAAAGATAGACAGTCAAATGATCATGGTACATTTAGAAAAGGTATATTTTGCTTAAAGTGGTGAAAGACTCTTGAAACATCCAACCTTTGTTAGCAGTTAGATAGAGATTTTGAAAAAATAACTGATTTGTTGAATGATTACATATTTTGCATGATTAGTTTTAAGTTTCAGAATGCCAACCTGGTAATGTCAGATTATCTTTTCATATCGCATTAATTTGTACTGTGACTCCACACCTTCATCCATCTACTGCCTAGTCATTGTGAAATGTCCAGGCAAATAGATAGATGTTTTGTGGACAGTCATTGTGTAGTAACTTGACTGAGATCTCATTTTCATTGAAGCACAATCTGACATTACTCTCTAGTTAAAAAGCATAGAGGTGTAATCTTAGTTACTGTTTTACAGTTCTATAAAATGTGTATAAATGTTCAATTTTCTCTTTTTTTCTTCTTTTTCTTTTTCTTTTTTTCTTTTTTTCTGAAGGAAAGGCAGGCAACAGTGAAAAAAGAAAAAGGTTGTCCCCAGCAAATGAACAAACTGGGAGAACGAAACAAAATGCAAAGAGCAAATTCCATCACCGTAGATGGACAAGGTCTTCAGGTGTGATTATTGTTGTTTTAATTTTAAGAGATATGAAGACAACAATAGACTAAACAATCTTTAAAGGGAAATACTTCTTATGCATTCATTCTTCTAATATTTCACTCTTACATATTAAAAAAAAATAACAATAAGGTAAATTCTTCCATCTGTACAGGAATCCCATGATGCAAACGCTATGCTTCTCATATGACTGGTAGGATTTCCTGAGACATTAAGTGGAGGGGGGGGAGAGGAGGGGGCAAACATTAGCAGTAAAGCACTTGTGCTGTGAGTGAAAATGGATTTGATTATGTTAGTATTTGTACTGCAACATTTTTTGAATTTACATGATAAATCTGTTACTTGCTTAGTGCTGATTCATCTTGTTTGGACCTTTTAACTGAAAGATGGATGGATTAAATTCCAAATATGTTATTCATCCAGGTACTGCCAAGTATGGTATTTGGTACACTGAAATGTAGGGTGGAGGAAGGCAAAGTGGTTTCAGTAGTAGCAACACCTAGAAAAAAAATATATATAGATATATATTTCTACTTGGAAGAAAAATCTGTGAATGTAATTGATAAACAAATGTTATTGTAAGGAGGTTACTTAGAAGTATGCCAGCAGTTCTGCCTGATCTGCTTCGCTTGTTTCTGTTGAGATATGAGTAGTTTTGAGTAAAGTCAGTTTGTGATGTTTCTTCTTGATTTCTTCAAGAGTTAAATGACCATTGTGATAACTATGTGATGATAATTTACTAAACATAGTAGACGATTCTCTCCTCCTTTTGATGTACTACAACTGAGGTTCAGTAAAAAAAAGGATTCTGTTATTATCGATCAAACACTGAATGCTTTATAATTATTTCATAATATACACTATTTTGCCTGTATAAAAAGACATATTTTATTATTTCCTCTTCTTAGGTTAGTGAAACATTCTCTTTATGACAACTGAAAGGGGGAAAAAAAAGAGTAAAATTTACACAGCCTCATGGATGCTCTGTTGATGACCTAGCATTGTACTATGGTGGTCAATATCTGAGGCTCTCAGTTCTTTCTTCCTGTACTTGCCATCCTCACAGGCTGTATTACTGTTCAGATCATTTGAGTCAGACAGAGCATAAAGCAGAAAGGCTTGAGTATTTGCTGACAGAATACTCAAGCTCTGTCAGACACAGTGTAAATAGTAGTTTTAACAGAATGGTACTGGAAGCATACTTACAGTTCTCTAACTTCTAATGAGCACAAATGTTCTAGGTAGAAGAGCATCTTCGAAATCTGCTTTTGGTAGCAGTGTATCATTATGATTTTTGGTTTTACTTCCAGTGTTAGATTGCTTATGCTCATAGCGTGTTTTCTGGAATCATTCAAGTCTGTATTTCACACTCTTGTGATACAGACCCTGGAATACAGTGCCTGATTGGTTCAAAATATTAATCTCCTAGCACCACTAACTCTTGCATACATATTATTAAATTTCCATCGAAATAAATAGGAGGTATTACTTTCAGAGCAATCATCATAAATTTTTGATTGGTAACAGTAATCGTAAGCCTGCTCATTGTGAAGGCTAAATGGACTCCAAAGACTGAGATCTGTGAGACTGTTGAAGTTATGGTTGTTTTTTTTTTCACTCACAGATTGTATAATTTTGGAACATTTCCCACAGTGAAAATAGAACCAAGTAGGCTTGTTCTCAAAAACTTTGTCACTTGTCCAATTACTGCATAGAGGTTGCCTTTATATCCTGCTAGATTAAGGCCTGAAAATGTTCACTAATCTAGTGAATCATACTTCACTACTTATTATTGTTTTTTGATGGTCTTCAACTTGCTTGCCATGATATAGTTAAGTTCTGAAATAAAGTATTTTTATTTTAAATATGTTCAAATTTTAGTTTTTGTTGAGAAATTATCATGACCAATCCTTCCTTCCATCAGACAGCAGCGAGCAGATAGCTTAGTGGCAGTGGAGACCTGCACAACTTAAAGACAATTAATCATAGTTAAGCACATTCATCTTGCTTCTTTCTACCTAACCAGCATAATGATCAGGATTATTATTTCTAATTAGAGGAAGTAATAGATCATGTATAACCTTAGGATGAGTCTCATTAATTAACCTGCGTCCTAAGGGATTTCAGTAGGTAGTCCATCTCTGTCACAATGAACACCATTGGTTTACACTTAGTTCACAGGGACAAACATCATGGGAATTGGCTAAATAACTAAAATTGATTAAAACAGTAGATAAAAATTAAATATATGACAAATTTCACTATATCCTGTAATTTGATATATGTTTCAACATACACCATTGTACTGAAACAATCTACAGTGACAGAATGTGATACTGAGTTGGTTTTATACTTGGTTTAATTCCAGAGTTTGCTGGAGCTTTTCCTCATTATTTGTTAAATATTGGATCAGAATTTATCAATTGTTTATGAAGTTATGGATGGAATTGACACTGTACTGCTGAACACATACTACTAAAAGAAGAGTGTCTATTTGACTATGTGCCTGTGTTTATAGGATGCCTGTAAGACATGTTATGTTCCTTGGTTCTGCCCTAAACTAAATTTTGTGGAATCTTCAAATGAAAAGATTTTGTTGTTTCAGCACTAGTGATTAATGATTTTGAGCAAGAACTTTAAATACATTATTTTGAAACAGAGTCTAAGCTTTATCATCTCTGTAGCTGATAAGTGTATGCCTTTAGAGATGTTGGCTTTAAACTCTTAATATGCTTTTAAACATTCTAGACTTGTGTAAGCCTTTTACATTCTTCACAGCAAAGACAGGGAACGCTTGGGTTTTATAGCAACTGAAATCATTATTATTACATTGAAGGAAGAAGTTGGTTTGCAAGCCATAGTTTGTCCTTCTTTTGTGTTTTCTCCTCTCCTTTAAATTTTCCAACTTTCTAAATTGTTTAGAGGAGCTGATTATTATTCTATTTGTTAAATTTTTAAAAGTGTGTGAATTCATATCATATCAAATGTTGCAGTTTTATTTATTAAAAATAAAAAAAACCACCATGTGGAGTTTAAGATTTCATCATTCTTTATTTCACCTTTATAGTACAGTGTCATTTCCTCTTCTCACTGCAAAATGCAGTTTCTTCATAGCTTTTTTTTTTTTCCATTAGTAATTATTCCTTTGTCGGAATCAATCATGCATTTCTTAGATTTAAAGTTTTCTTCTCTATTGAGATGGTATCAACAGATATAACCTACATATAACTGTATTGGATTCAATGGAATTACCGGTTAAAATGACATCACAATGGTATAACAGACACCTCGTATTAAATACGTGTACGTGTGCATATATAATTGTATTAATATGTATTACTTTGCCACAAATTACAAGTTTTTTATATATGTATATACATATAAATTGAGTATTGTTGTAAATTGTAGAATTGCTGCCAGCTAGGTTACTCAGCTTAACATAGTTTGCATTAAGCCTTTTGCTTTCTGTCTGCTATAGGAAAAAAAATGAGTGTAGCACAGCATTAATGAGTGGCTGTGTTATTCTCTTCTTTTAGATCACTCCAGTTCCAGGCACTCATCCACTTTTAGTTTTTGTCAATCCTAAAAGTGGTGGGAAACAAGGAGAAAGGTAAGACTTATTCTCTCTCTCTCTCTTACTTTTTCTCTCTCTTCTAATTTCTGTAATATGTTTAGAAATTATTTTTAAGGCTTTGTATATGAAAAGACATCTGAAGGTGGAGTATTTTTTTTAACCTTGTGAATCACATTTTGACATCTCATTGCCCTGTTTAGAAGAGGTGCACACCAGCATACGGTTAGAAATTCTACAGTTAAAAAATAGAAGAGAGATCCAGTCTGGAGGTATATAAGTGAGAGGTAGATTTGAGAGCTGAGCTTATGTAGTCATAACCTATAAACAAGTTAATTAAATACTGTTTCACAGCTTTCAGTCCCCAGCTTAGTCTCAAGTTTGCTATCTGAATGAACTTAATACACACGAGGCATGTCATGTAATATTAGATATTCTCTGGCATAAAAGCAAATTTGAAACTTTTTCTCCATTCAAAGCTCCTATTTCCATTCACAAATTGCAGTCTGATTCTCTCCAGTTTGTTATGATGCGATTGTTACTGGTGCCGAACTGATCACAGAAGTTATCTGAATTTAAAAAGAAAAAAATAATCCCACTTCATTCACTAACACCATTACCTACAAGTGTCATTACACACTGAAGTACATAGCAGTAGGGGCATCCACCAGTGGATAGGCACTGTGAAGTATGAGAATCCCTTAAATTGGCTTAAATGCCACACAAAATAATGTTAGATTGCATAGATTAGTATGAAATCTAACTAATATTACCAAGTTGCACCCAGTATTTTTGTGTTAGCAGAAGTACATCAAAAGGTCAACAGAATAGTCATGTAGATATATCTCAAGTCATTTGCTAGCAGGACATATCATCTCATGCTTTGGTCTAAAACAGGATTCAAAAAAGTTAAAAAAAAGTAGTACTCTTCCACATATGGAATATCTTCTGAGAAGGAGTTGCCTTATGCCTTTTAGGTTTTATTGTTTCATGTCAACATTGTACAGTGTTAAAATAAAGATGTTAAGAATGCTTGTTGCCTTAAAGATCTCATCTCAGGGAAGAAAGCATTTTAAGGGTACAGTATGTTTGAATCCCTCCCTCACCCAAATTTTGTCAGCATTATATGTTGTGAAAAGTAATGTTATAGGACCTCTGAATACATAAATAGCTTTCAAACATGCACATTTGTGGTAATTTAAGTCAGGCTTTTTGATTATACCAATTCTGCAATTTGGTAGGTATCAGTAGGAGTAGAGGATAGGTTGTAACAAAAATGCAATTTCCAAAACAGGCTTGGGAGGTGGTGGGGGATGGGTAAAAAAAAAAAAAAAAAAAGCCACTAATTTTTGTAGATGAGAATTTCACTATCTTGATTCATTCAAACCAAAGTGATTTTTATGAGAACTATTTCCCAGTCTTTATTTAGGATTTTCTCTATTTGAGAGATTATGATGAACTGAGTTACGATTTCTAATTGACTTTCATTGAATACAGAAAGGTTATTGCAGATACTGTCAAGAGTCCAGTGTTCCCACAGTTCCCTGTATGAGGTTTTATGCCTTGCCATATGGTAACCCGACCCATTTTATTGCCCTTAGACTTATGGAGAGTGCATTCATCCATCTGACAACCAGTTGAATAGATGCACTCCCCCAAAAAGTGTACTCTTGCCTTTTCCTTTTGCATATTCGCTTCTCCTTCTGCCCCAACCGCTCCCCCCCCCCCCCCCCCCCAAAAAAAAAAAAATCTCTAAAAAGGAACTGAAAATAACTGATTATCTGAGCACTGCTTTAAGTTAAACAAAGTTAAATGCTTTCGTTACAGTTTATGAGTGTTGAAACAGAGGTGTGGTGGGAAAGGAACAAGTGGAAGGAATACATTCAGAACACAAAAATACTTTCTCAACAATCATATGTAGAATACCTTACTGATATTTTTTTAAAACATGAATTCTGTTAGAAAACCAGAGTTTTGCAAAAGGTATAGTGATAAATATCATCTTCTTCTTGTGTAGGTTTCTCTTTTAAAAACTAATGGTATGATTTTCAGTTATTACTGAAAAAATAGAGTACTATGAAAATAATCCAGTTGTACATTCTTCTAAATAGATTAATATTATTGCCCATCACCTGAAATGCAAGTGAATTTAAACAAGTTTACTTTGGACTTTAACAGTTTAGTACAATGTGTGATACCTATGTATGTGGTAAATTAGAACTGTAGTGTAATTTAATGATTATTAAGGAGAAAGTTGCAAATTAGAATTAAAGTTGATGAGCTTAATACTTTTACATACCACAAATAGATTTTAATTAAAAATGAGATTGGATAGGAGTTCAGCAAAGCCAGCCAGATGTCTTCCTCAGGATAAATCACATCGTAGCTTGTTTTCAGTGAATAAACATTTCTGAATGAACATTTCTGGGTTCATTTAGTCAGGAAAAAAAGAAAAAGAGTACATTCATTTCACCTGGTAGCTAACGTTCCTGTTTGCCAGAGTTTAAGATCTAACAAATTCAGATGGTAGCTTTCAATAATCTGTGAATACAATGGATGTACTTTGTACCTCACTGACAAAATAGTTGTTTTCAACAGAAAGAATATACAACTGGCAACTAGTTATGGAATGTAGTGTTTCTAAACACTGCTATTGTTATGGGTAATGCTTCTCACATAAGATAGCTAGCATCTAAATCATGCTGTTGTTTTGCCATACTCATTACTTTGTTTTCCCCTTCCCCATTTTCCAATTTATTTCCCTGACCAGCAGGTGAGTTTAAACAATTGTTTCCTTGACAAATGTGCGGTTGGATGCACTAGAGATCAACTTCCGTACACTGACGTTTCCTGCTGACTCTATGTTCAGTGTCTGTGCAGTACCGGCTAATGTTATCTTTGACCTTTGTTTTTTTCCAGTAACTTTAGTTCAGAGTAGTTCTTCCCTCTGCTCTGTGATTAATCTGGATTTCTAATCTTTCACTTACCATTGAGACGGTGTTTCAACAGAAGCAGTTTCAAATGATCTTTCTGAAATATTTTATATCTGGGAGAAATCACTAGTATTCTTTTGCTTTTGAGGTGGAGATCTTGGCTTCTTTGCTCTCTTTCTGAAATGTTGCATTCCCCACTTGGCACGGGGCACTGCCATGGCCAGATTTTTCTCCAGTGCAGTCAACTTTACTACCAATTCTGAATTACTAAATTACTAGTTTCTGTCCATTTCTTTTGTCTGTAAAGGAATGATCTTATTACTTCAGAAGGTAGCTCAGTCTAACTCAGCCCAAGCAGTGGTGTGCAGTCAGAAGTATTTTCTTCAGCAGCAAAGCTGTTCGTGAATAATCCCATGCCTCTTGGCCACTCTTGCTGTAATTTTTTACCACTTCAGCTATGCTAATGCAGCTGCTATAGAGTTCATATGAGATTCGGGCATAATTTAATGGGGAGGGGGAAAGAATGACAACAAATAATTTTTTCCATGGATTTGAATTTTAGCTTGAATTTGTTAGTTAATACAGATTAACCCTATGAACAGTTACAGAAGCATACCTGTTTGGTAAGCTATCATGAGTTCAGAGCAAGCTGGAGGCCATAGTGGCTAGTGACCATTGAATAAGCCAGCTTTGTTCATGATATTGCACTTCAACACAAAAAGCTGTGTTGTGGCATTACCTGCTGTGCTGCCTCATGGCTCTGTCTGAACAAATCTTCAGTCATGAGATAGCCATGTCCAGTTCCTTCCTTAAATACAGAAGCAACAAAACACATCTAGAGACAAGTCAGTATCAGTAGACCTTCAGTACTGCACGCATAAAACTGGAAGGCTAAATTACTGTCCATTTACCAGTCTTGAATGTGTCATGCTGTCAGATCTAGTTACTTTTTAGTATGGAGGCAAACTTTCGTAGACAGTTCCTTCTTCTTTAGTGTCACTGAAATGAGTGATAAAGTTATGAATTTTACACAGATTAGTGTACTTAAATGTGTTATAATAATTTCGAGCACAATGTGTCATTTGCAGTGAGTCATTATAGGGTGATTATCTGGTATTGATGTTCAGTTAGGACCAGTGGAAGGCACAGAACGATTCAAGAAGATTTCAGTGTCATCTCTTTATCACTGCAGGTGGACTTGCAGGTTTTGGCTAGAGATATCTTACTCCTTCACTATTAGGAAGGCTGATGTAGCATTTCAATGACACCTGACAACAGTACTGTGAGATTAGATAGTGGCTACTATGTTTTGTAGCACCTAACCTTCAGGCAAATAACTCTTGAGCCTTTAGAACTTCCTGACTGTCCTGTTCAAGAACTCCAGGTCAGATGCAGGGGTTAAATTAGCTGCCTCTTTGACCAATTTAAACCCCATGTCACTGAGAAGCAACTTACACGTGCTAACAAAAAAATTTAGAAAAGGATCTTTTTACATCAGTAAGACACTGCATATGGAATGGAAATGTACTGTGTTGTAAATCCACAGTCGAACATCTGATTTAGTTGTCATCACAACAGTTGATTATAGTGTGCATGCTGGCAATTGAAACCAGTCATTTCACACTGACTTTTTCTATCATCAATGGCTTCACGAGTAGGCTGTATTCAGTGTGTTTGAACATAATGCTTTATGAAGAAGCTGATCTGCTAAATAATTGAGAAGTTAAGAAAATGTTCCGATTTGGCAGTTTTATGGATAATTATAAATTTGCTTGTATTCAGTATTCTAACATCCTTGTCTTCCACCTAGCCTGATAAATTATGCATTTCTTCAATATACATATATATGTATCCCTATATGTGGGCACATAGATTGTGTCTAGACAGTTTAGTTTTCTTGAGTTTGAAACCATGTAGTCACTTTGAAATAAACTCAGCTCTTATTATCCTTCTATTTTACTTAAGGCAGTAAAAAGAAAGGAGAGAGATTCCAATGGGGAGGAAAAATAAGTTTTTTTAAAAAACATTAGGATATTAATTAGCTTGAGGGACATAAGCATTAAAATTAAAAGCAGATACATGAGTATATGATTCAAATCATTGTCATAGATCCCAGATATGTATTTATTCTTTCTAAGCTTAAACTCATATACTTCTATATAAGAAACCATGCAGGTACTGTGTGGTTATCAATGAAGAAAATTACATTTTTAGTCTTTTTACTGAAGAAAGTAAACATTTGTCATGCTTTTAGGACAAGGAAGCTCAAATTTGTAAAGCTGTATTCTTTGAATTATTCTACAGTATTAGGAGATATTTTATGGAATAGGACAATGTTTTTCCTGCTGTATCAATTCCCTTCTATTATTCAGACAATTTTCAATTAGGTGTACTTCAATTAAATTTACTTTATGTAAATTTAAACAACGGTTTTGAATCTTTTTCATTTTCTTCCTATTTGGATATAATCCGAAAGAGATGTAAGTTCTCAGTAACTGAATCTAACTCTAGTTGACAATAGATATCCTTTCTCAGAATGTTGTTCAAATTACAGGGATGTTTTTGGTGGATTTCAAAACTAATTTGTAATTCCACTTGTAATTTTGTGTTAATCTCTCATTTTCTATGAAGCTATTTTCATAGTAAATAAAGAGCTCTTCCAAATGAGCAATGCTTTTCTTATTCACCTTTTCTTGTGTCATTCTACCTCCTTGTCCTCTTTTTTACTTCTATGTATACAGCATTTGTATTGTAAATAGTTTATAGCACTTAATTTTATGCCCACAATACTCTGTACAAATTCTAATTGTTGTGTTCAAATTTATTTAATTAATTTTGTATAAATAAGATCCTGCAATTCAAACCCAGCCGTTAACTTCTTTAGTCCTTTGATTAGCAGTTTAAAAACAAAACCCACAAAACAAACAGGCAAAAACCACCACCAACAAAACAACAACAAAACAAAACCCCACATGTAAGTAATTTTCTTTTTCTGTCTCTTTGACCCCTTTAGAATTTATAGAAAATTTCAGTACCTTTTAAATCCTCGTCAAGTGTATAGTCTTGCTGGAAATGGACCAATGCCAGGGTAAGTCTACCGTTAATATTATTACCAGGAACTCATTTAATGAAATACTACATAATCAAATGAACGGACTGAGGCACATAGAGTATGCTTTGAATGTATCAGCACTATAGACTTCTGAATGGCTGCAGAAATTTACGGGTATTATTTTTTACATGTACAAATAAAACTGTGTATCATGGGTTTTACTGATAACCTTGCAGTATGCTGTAACAACTGTTATAAATGTCATTTTATTTGAAGCTTCTACTGATATCTCAGCAACCTGACTTATCTGCAGTTTTCTTTTAAATGAAAACATTTGAGCATATGCATATGTTTTTGTGTAATACATACAGTATGAATATATATACATACATGCATATGCTTATTCTTTTGCATGTCAGATATGGAATGTTTTTTTCAGATTACCTTGACTGAGCTCTCCTTATCTAGCCCATAACATTTGGGATGAAGGGGTACAGAAAATGACTAAAATGCCTAGATTGTGTTGGCAGTGACATTTTATGGGGACTAAGTTTTGGTGAGTTTCAGAGATTCAGTGTTATCTGAATCAGTGTTGCAGTCAGTCAGCTAACATGCTTCTTCCATGACTCTTCAATTTTGCA
This sequence comes from Numida meleagris, assembly GCF_002078875.1. Classification (NCBI taxonomy): domain Eukaryota; kingdom Metazoa; phylum Chordata; class Aves; order Galliformes; family Numididae; genus Numida; species Numida meleagris. The sequence goes on along the minus strand of NC_034410.1, from coordinate 27,470,011 downwards.
TTTACGTGCATGGAAAACAGTGACAGTATATCAAACATCAACTTTTGCCACTTGAAATTATCTCCTTTTAAAGTAGCATGTACCTTGATAGAAGAGAACAGCACTGATTGTCTCATCAAAATGTCTTTGTGTGTATGAGTTCAATGTTATTTAGTTATGTCATTGATAAATGAAATTTTACACCAATGAGAAAAGTTACTGAAGGATATGAGGAGATATGTTCAATATGAGGTTTATGCTATTGTTTTCATCTAGTGAATACCTAGTTTTTCCTTTTTTATTTTTTTAATCTTTGGATTTTAGTTTTGTTTTGTTTTTTAGTTGGAGGAAGTAAGAAATGGAAGTGGAAATCTACATGTTTTGTGCCTTGCAGTGTTGTATTTCAGTTCTCATCAGTGTATTTCTGAAAATAATGGGCTTTAACAATTTCTGTCTGTGCTGCTGATTGTAAAGCCAAATATACAGGAAATTATTATCAATTAAAGCCATTCTATTTTAGTTGTCCATTCATGCATTATGTTAGACTTAGGATGTGTTGATGAAAGGGAAAAGCGCTCCAACCTTTTTTGAAGTTAGAATTCTCAGTATACAGTGTACTACAGTGTGGTTAATGTGTAACCTGCAAAATGTTATAAAATCTGCTCAAAAAAAAAAAAAAAAAAAAACCAAAATAATGAGATGCCTGATTTCTTCCACTTTTCTAATTTTATCTTGTACAGAATGTTACTTATGTTTGCTTATTCAAACATTATTTGTGTTTTGTTACACTCATCTTGAGGCACATGGAAATTTTAAATGATCCAAAAAGTAAGTAGAGTAAAAAAAAAAATGTAGAAAGTTATTTCAGGAATTTAGAAGAAATTTTGTCTGACGCAGAATTAGTAACCAATATTGTTTTACATAGGGCATAATAGAAATGTCGTGCTAAGAGATTGAGAAGGCAACTTTTAAAACAAATGAAATACTTGATTTCAAATTAACCTGACTTCACTGGAACTTAAACAAACAAACAAAACCACCCACCAATTATTGGCTGCATTTCAGTCTATAACTGTTTTCTGGTTTTCATTATCTTGTGATAAAGGAAAATGTAGTTTGAGGAAGAAGCACAGGAGGGCAGTGTTAAGTTCAGACAGAAACCTGTACTGAAAGCAATTTAAACTCTAGACTTTTGAACCAGAACGGTGGTTTTAGGAAATATTTTCAATTTCTCTTCCTATTAAGAATCTAAACAGTTTTACTTCAGAGTCACTTTGAGGCAATTTCTAATTAATTTTCAAACAGAGATTTCATTTTATTAAACCCATTTTGGTATGTTTTTAATTCATTCCACAGAAGTGAATAATCCTAAGTTTCCAGTTTATCTCCTACCATCACTACTTGCCCCTGGCAATATTATGTACTCTGTATGTAATTTTTCCATTAAAGCATGCAGTTGAATACACTGTATATTTAACTTACCAATCTTTGTTTCCCTTTCTGTGGGGACTGGATTGCCTTGTAAAATCTGCCCATACATCTGTCCACTCATGTGTCCATCTCTGTGATGCCAGCTATGCTGGACTGTCAGTCAAAATGTTACATTTATTTAGCATTGTCATTTGCATGGAATAGAGAGGGAGACAGAGAGGGGGAGACTGTACAACACAGAGGTAAATGAAAGCACATTAATTGTACAAATTACTATAATGGAATGGAAAGGAATAAATGTGTATTTATTTTAAAGCATTTATGATTACTGTAATATGTTTTAATTGAGTTCATTTTGAGCTTTTTTTTCTTAGACATGTATACTCAACTTATAAAATGTTTATATGATTAGGGTAGAATTTACATGTTTTCTGTCTGTTTTAACCCACAAAATAGTTATTTAGGATGCTGTCTTTCTAATGATGTTCTGTCAATGACTGAGAAGATAGCAACTCTATCTTGAGTTCCAAACATCTGTGGTTACTCCGAATTAATATTTCCAGTTCCCTTTAGTTGAAAATGCAGATAATGGAGAAAAACAAGAGCACCTAGGCATCCTGTAAAAATCCTAAATCTTAGGTGTACTGTGAAACTACTGTATTTTGTGAAAATGTCAACGACTCAGTAATTCTGGGTCATTCATTATTCCTTTTTAATGGGATAGCCATGCTCTCTCACAGCAGTGTGTTGGAATAAAGGGTTCCTTTGCACACTGAAGCTGGAACAGGTTTAAAACAGTCCTTGCTCAGACGAAGAAGGGGTGCTAGTGGAGTCCCATGTTTATGTATCTTTGAAAACTGGAATTAGTGCTTCCTACTTTCCCTTTCAAAATTATTCATTAAAAATTAAAATAAAAACTAAATTAATGTTTTGGAGCATCAGATATTGTGCATTCTCCAATAAACGTGCTGATGGGTAGCAGGTCAACAGAAAAAATATTTTGAACAAGCTGACAGGAAATTTAGTATTGCCATCTGAATGTCCAATTACAGAAGTGGATGTGTCACCTAGTTTCGTAACAGATGTGATGATACTTGGAGAACTGCAGGGACAGCAGCAAAGATGCTTCTTGTAGCTTCTTAGCATGTTTAAGCTAAGGTTTTCAGTGCTCTTTATGTCAAGACTCATATGCATAATCTCTATAAAAATATGTCCACGATGCAAATAAATCACAATGGTGCCAACTCGCTGGCATTGATTCTTTTGCAACAATGGAAGTTAACCTGCTGCAATGCCTGAAAATTGAGAAGCTCTCAGCCAAAGGGCAACAATATATATTTAACACTGATATCATAATTAATGGTTTAGACATTCTTTATTTGGGAGCAGAGAGTTTCGGGTGAGCTGGAGAAAACTGTAAATTCTGCAGCTGAACACATGCATAAAAGGTACTCCACGGTTACAGACTGCCACAGTTAACAAAGTGACATGAAAATTGCCAGGCTGATACATTGTGTAATTTGTGCCTAGCACCTGTGTTTTTAGCCTTGAAAAGAGTTTCCCTGTTTGGTTGTTACATCTCTATAGGAGTCTTCTACTTCTGACAACAACTGTTATTGTGGGTTTAATGGTCTTCAAGAATCTGAAATTCAGTTATTGTTCACCTCACAGAGAGGTAAATAATAGCTGGATGAATAGCAGCCAGCCACAGACCCACATGGCTCTGTAGAGAGGTCACCATTTCCCAAAGGCTTTGTCCCTCTGAAAAGGCTCCTGTTCCCTTAAGTCTATTATTTAAAATGTCTAATTTATGTTATTTTTATACACTATAATAGAAATTATATCTACTAAAGTTGTATTTCTTTGTAACTCCCTTAACCATTTAATTTGGAGAGCGTGTATTTTTTGAATTCTATCCACAATTTTACATCAGCAGGCCCTTTTAAACCTTAAATTCTGTCCACTTAAAAGATGCCCAGGACAACCAAGCTGAATTCCTACAGCTTGCTGTGTAATTTAGCTGGGAATCTACAGCACCTGGGCCTTTGTAACTTCACAAAGCAATAGGCCTATTTTGAAAATTACACTATTTTCCCTGATTATTGGAATTGATTGCTAGAGTATTTCTTTGCTGTTTGAACATTGGGAATTTACAGGGTATTGTGAGAAGACATATACACCAATAATACTTTGGGAAGGTAACAACTGTGTAGTTATTTTCTCCTGAACAAAACCTTGGACCTGATTCATATTTCTTTGAAGGAATTATATATATATATATTTTTTCCCAAAAGACAAAGCAAGCCAGGGTGGTTTAGTTGTTGTCTGATGATTAACTCTAAGTTATGACTGTTCACCATAAATCAGTAGAACTCAGTAGGTCTTCACATGGGAAACATACTCTTTGGCTTTAGCTATTTAACTATGTTTTTTACCCATAAAAGGTAGTAATATCTTTAATATGCATAGCACAATCTTCAAATATTCTAAATATCACCAGTTTCCAGTCTAGACTACTAAAGCTATGATCCAGAATAATTCACCCCTCTCTTAACCATTATAATTTTTCTGTGGTGAGTCTACCACAGCCTGTTGTCCAAAATCCATTTTAAAAGCCTTTGCTAGATCTTTAGTGTCCTTATTACATAAGTCGCCTTAAAAGTAATGTATCCTATTTTTTTTCCATGGAAACTACAACAGTTACAAAGAGCATAGTAACACTATTTGATAGAGCAAATTCTCAGCTACAAAACACTCTTTTTCACCATGGTTACCACCGTTTTCTATGCATTTTCACCAGTGATGAACAAGAGCCTGCATGCCACGCTCATAAAAACCTCTACTGTTGCCACTGCTGAAACACACCACCCACCACCTCACTGTGATCACATCCACTGTTTGGTCTCCATAAACATTCAGCAAGTATTGATGAATGTCAATGGGTGCAAATTTTTACACATGGAGGAATTCAGTTCCACACCTTTGCTTCATACACACTTCCTTGTAAGACGCCATTCTGTCCAACTGCTGTTCTGTTGCCATCTGCCACACAGCAACAAAGTGTAGTGGAATATTGGTGGGAAGGTTTAACCTCTACTACCATCCCACCAGCATGTGCCTCTGACCTCTATGTGCCAACATAATAAAATAGGAGGCATTATTTTTGATGTATTTCTCATAGTTTGCTGTCCTCCCTTTGCCTTCTTGAAGGGGTTCCCTTTTCTCAGTCATTTCATAATAAGCTTTTGAATACCACTTTTAAGTTACTTCTAAAATTCACTGTACCTATGCCATCCAGTATCTTTACTCCATCTGCTACCCAGCATATATTGATTCACCTCCCACAAGTGCTTCTTTCCTGGAGCATATCTCTCAAACTGATGAGGCTGCTATCCATCTTGTGGGTATTATACAGATAAAGAAAAATTCAGTCTAGCAAAGAGCATAAGTTTGACAATATAGTTATTGTTCAATATCCATGATGAATAATTTGGGACTATCTATTGACTATATTGCTATATTATGAAAATATTTTGATATACATCTTAAGCAACAGTGAAGGATAACCTTTCATGGTATTTTTGAGTGCAAAGTAGGGACTGATGTCTTCAGTGTGGATTACCTGACATAAATTCTTAAATTACTTTTCTGGTAAAATTTCCTCTGTAATCACAAAGTCTCGTAATGATCCCATGTGATCACATATTGCTGGATGGGGATATATATATATATATTTCTAAATATTCCATCATCTTTAAATTGCCAGCCACCTTTATCTTAGGAAATTATTAACTGAAAACAAGATTTTCAGCTGCAAAATACCTATATGCCATTTAACTTTTGCAAACATTAAAATGCCATTCAGAGAGAGGAATATTTGGCCCCATATTATGATAACCTAGATTCACTGACACTATTTTATTTTTTTTTTTGCAGCAATTTACTGCAATTACTGTGTCATGAATAATGTCAGCATCATATACACAGCACTGTCACTGAGCATTGTAATGAGGATAAAGTGTGTGGTGTTGTCCAGTTACATGGCCAGCTCTGCTTGTCAGTCTAGAAAAGGAAAAACTGTGTTTAGCTTTTATTCATATAGTCAAGTAAATAACCATTTGTCAGGGATTGTGTTTGTTTTGTTTGGTAAAATGGCAGCAATATGGTCAGTATAATAAAGGAGTAAACATTGTAACAGCGTAATTGCTTTGCCTTTCAACTTGGTGCTTTCATCTGGAAATTGGTAGATTAAACCCAACATTGTGAATTCACAAATGGACAAAGTTTCCTAGTTACAGACTTCACCTGGAAGTGTGAGATGTCTAACAAATTAGTCTAAATCCATTAACAAAGGTTTAGTAGGCTCTCATTTTCTTTGAGCTGGTGGTGTTTGGGGTGGATGTTTACCTTCCATTCACTTCCATTCACACACAGTGTAAGTTCTCTTCCAATACTAGTTCACTCACCATATTGATAGTAAAGTTACAGATGCCATTCAAGACAATTTTGATAAGATTACTTTGATTTATGTCACACTTAAAAAAAAATATTTAAAACTTTCAAGTTTTACATCTGCAAATTGTGAATATATACAATCTGTATTGAGTCAATATTATGTTATTATCTCAAAACCTTTAAAGCCAGTGTGAATGGGGCAGGAGTTCCTAAAAACAAAAAGGGATCTATATCACTTAAATATGAGATTCAGGTGTACAGAGTTAAGTCCTTTAATGTTGCTGTTTGTTTCAAAAATCTAAAACTGAGATGAAAATACCAATCTATTTCTAGGTTTTCTTGCTCAGTCTTAAAATTGGTCCTATTTACTGTAATAGTTGTTAACACTGGCCTAAGAACTGTGTGTATCCTTCTGAAATTTGTGGAACGTGTACAGTTGTGAGGTACTGTAAAAATTAGGGAGCAGCAGTTAATGCTACAAGAATTTCACCATTAGAAAGGAATTAGATGCTCTTGTCAATTTTGGTGATAGAAAACCACAGGTAACCACATGTCTCCTGTAAACAAAATCTGGGGATTGTTTATTTCCACTCAGTAGAAGAGAAATGGAGTCATCTAAAAATTTACCTGGCAAATGTGCTGCTGTTTTAAGGCCTTAGAATGCAACCATTCATTTCTGTTATCTTTCTGTGTTCCATTTTAGTTATGTCTTTTTATCTTTTATTCCCAAATATATCAGGAGTGTCATGTGTCCTGTGGAAGATGTCAGCAGGAGAAGTTCTGCTCATCCTTCTTGCTGCTTATTCGCAAGTGGCATTGCTTGGGATACAGTCTGTATCAGTACAATGTTCCTATGTGCCATTCTAGCTCTGCTATTTGCTATTGTTTGACTATTTGAATTTCTCATGTAGGAAAGCTTTTTACTATAATATCTGTAAAAATAATGTCTATATAAAATAATATCTAAATATTATCTACAAAAAAAAATGGAGAATTTTCTTATAATGTAGAGATAAAACTTTTGGTGAAACAGACCTTTTGCAAGCCAATCTTGACAGTAAAGACTGAAGCAAGGAAGATGTTCAGTAACTGCTTTCTCAGTGACCTCTGTGGGCCCACATTTTCCCTAGCCTTGCTTTTGCTATTGACATAAAGAAGCCCTTCTTGTTTACGTGGCAGTATACTTATATAATCTCTGTTTATGTATACAGATATTTAATATGAGGAATATTACACCTTATATTTGTTTTGTATAGTTTTATTTCTGTATTTTTTATATAGCACATATATTGCTTTTACATTTAGACATATAAAAAGACGTTTGCGTTTAATGCTGTACTATGAAATGAATTGTTTAGGAAATTAACTGCGTATGCAAACAAAATGCACCAGGGGAAATATGAATGAATTGTATTGAGAATTTTTTTTTTACAATCTTGTCAAATTCTTCAGTCCTCCACTTTTTCTTGTGAAATTATATTCTTCTTGATGAAGATTAAGTATACAATCAACAGGAAAAGATTACTTGTTAGTCATAGGGAGAGGATGCCTGCTTATTAAAAGGGCAGCTGAGATTTAAGTTGATGTTCCGCCTATTTGTATTAAAATAAACATCAACCCAATGTTTCTGTGTTGTGGGTTTTTTTTATATTTTTTATATTTTTTTTCTTATTTTCTTTATTTGTGAGATGATTTTTGTTATTCTTGTTGTTTATTTGTCTGTATGTATGTTATTTTTTCCCCCAGGCTTTCTTTTTGAATTTAGTACACATGGAAAGTGCTTAACTATTAATAGAAATTAGTACCCTACACTCACCTCTGGGCTATAATTTCATTTTAAATTAATCTGAAATACTTTCAGTACTGGAAGTAGCCTAACTAGATCTGCTAATTTTCTAAATATGCAACACATAAAGTCAAAGTGGGAATGCTGGTGATGGGAGGCATTTATCTTTTAGCCAATTCTTACGAAGTGATGAGGAAGCATACCTGTGGGCCCTCTGCTCACTATTGTAGTGATGGAGTGTGACTTCCAGCACAGGGTCTTCCACCACACATGCTTATTAGAAGATATATTCTCTAAGAGTAACAAGCCACATTTGGCATGTGACATTTTGGATCAGAAAAGATCCTGTAGCAGTTGTCCTTCAGACGTGTGTAGTAGAATATAAAAGGTGAGAAGAGCAAAGCTGAGTTTGATACAATGTGAGTAAGCATCCTTGAAATGTTGTACTTGACACTTCTTATTGGGTAAGAGCTCTTCTGAGTTAAGAAAATTAGAGGGAGTGGGACGACAATTTGATGGACTTTCTACTTTTGGTCACCCTGAAATTCTGGTCTGGAACTAGTTAAAAAAAGTTGTCCTGTGATATTCTACATCTTAGGTAACTTTTTTTTTTTTTTTTTTAACTATTGGACTGTCCTTTCTGTCTCACACACTCTTCTTTTTCTCTGTAGTTTTTCATTTGATCTTGATTTTATAAAGAAGCCTGAAAAGAATATATAACTTTTTAGAGACAAAAGCACTATTCTGTGTGCTGCACTAAAGCTTCATATGGAAAATAGCTTGATTTAAATATTGTTTGTTATTCTGTAGATTTATTTGCATTTAAGAATTTTTGCTCATTGTAATGATTGTGCATTTACTAGGAGACTGCAAATTGGAAATGTAATCTGATCACCAGCATACAGACTATTCATTAAGATGCCTTTGAAACTAACAAATATAATGTGTGTTGAAATACATACCCACACGTATGTAATAATTCAGTAAAATGATTGTAAAGTTTCTGTCTAGTCATAATCTATGCATAATTTCAGCATATGTCAAAAGCTATCATCAAAAAATGTTTTAAATTAAGAATATTTCAACTTAGAAGGGTTTTAATATATGCTCACTTTTCAGCATTATGGAACATTGGTATTGCACGAAGTGGATAATGATGCCGTGGTACTGTTTGGCACTCAATGGATGTGAAAGCAGAAATAGCTGGGGAAATGTTATCAAAGATATTGCACTTATAAAATAGTTTGTAGGATGATATAGTGGATGCATTCAATCTGTTGCTTGCACATTTTCTATTAAACCACAGTGATTTTTTTTTAATTAACCACAAAATGCTCAGGTTTTATGTATTAGTGTGCTATCAGAAATATGTCATTTTCATATGCTTTTGTAGACAGTACCTCACAAGAGGTGACTAGTATATTTGGCCACCTTAGACTTTTCTTTCTTGAGAGACTACATATCCATTTACTGCTCATTAAGCAGAAAAAGTTTCTTGGCAATAGTTTGAAGCAAGGTTTGAACTGAGACAATGATTTGGATTAGCCATTAGGTCTAGCCCATTTCTAATATTGGTGCTCCATAATAACACTTGAATTAATTTCTTATTAAATTCATCAGATAATTCATTGTTGGATGGTATTTGTCTTCTTTTTAAAAAATGAGTGCATGGTCAGAGTTGATTATTATTACAGAAGTTAGTTTGTCAGGTACTAGTAAATGAAATGTCTTAAGCCGTAAAATGTATGCACAGTGCATTTATGTTTATTAAATAGATATCTTCATTTACTGTTTTTAGGTTAAATTTTTTCCGAGATGTTCCTGAGTTCAGAGTACTAGCATGTGGTGGAGATGGAACAGTAGGCTGGATTTTGGATTGCATAGGTAATCAACTTAGCTTACATATTTTTGCTGGATTCTTATATTTTACATTTATTGCTCTTACCTATTTACCAGCATATGGATTCAACTATTTCATACCATATGTTGTTCATCTACATTTTTGAAATATCATAATTTGAGACATGATCATTTTAAAGGATATTCAAATCACAGAAGATATTCAAATCCCTAGATGAGTCCAATGTTTCTAGTTCTGAAAAATATCACAGAAGACAAGAAATTTGAATCAAACTGTTTTCATTTTCAGTTCTAAATCTATTCCCTATCGCATCAGCTGAATTCATCAAATCCCTGAATCAGATCAGCTATGAAATTTCTATTTACATTCCATTATCCCATAATAGAGATAATGAAATAACAGTCCTTTGAACAGAACTGCTACGACAGTCATGTAGATGCGTAAGCTGCGGGGTATGTACATCATTTCAGATAGAGTTCTTTCAGTTTGTTGGTCATAAAGGCGTCTGTTCAAATAATTAGAAAGTCTCAGAGTTTAAGATGTTACAGATTTAAACTTTCCTGTGCTTATTAGGGAACATATCTCTCACACCACAGATGTGTTTATTTGGCATTAGAGAGGCTGTAGAGAAAATAATGGAAATGTAGGACAGTGGAAATGAGAAAGGAGATGGACAACCAAAAGACTTGACTGAATGTTTGGATGAGGAGTATTAAAAATGATGGGCTCTTTTGTGAGAACTGTAGACCAGAAAAGCTATATAAAAAGCATGTCAGGAAGGAATGGATGATAGCAAATGCATATTTATGATCTTAGGAAAGGAGGGATGTAAAATGTCCTTTTGAAAATACAAGCTCTCCATTGTAATGCTCAAATAGCTTTCAAAATTGTAAATCAATGGACAACTTTTAATTCTTTGTCCTTGTGATAACAATAATGTAAATTAGGATTGAAGATTGTACATTGACTAGGGAATGGGCTGCACAATGGAATGACTCAATTAAATGCTTGTTGAGTCAGCATGATTCCATATACAAAATACATATCTATCTTTCACTGAAACAAAGTGTAACATGGTTACTGTATTGGTATCAAACTATTAGATTTTTGTTCCTTAGGTATGTTTTTTCCTTTTTTATTCACAGAGAAAGCAAACTTGCTTAAGCATCCTCCAGTTGCAATTCTGCCTCTTGGGACTGGCAATGATTTAGCACGGTGTCTGAGATGGGGAGGAGGTAAATACAAATTAAAATACCTTGTATTATGTAATTAAAAACAAACAAAAAAAACTTTTGCATCAAAATCTACTCTTAACATTTGGATGTCTCATTTATGATGTATGTAAAGAACCATTAGCATCTTTCCTCTTTTTGGAACTAGCTTTCTGTAAATGTTATATGAACTGTTTTATAGATATTAAAGGTCATAATCACTCTTCATAGCTTGTTTGTAGCTTCTGCTGACACCAAAAAAGCTCCAAGGTATAATGAGAGTAGTATATAGCTACTTGTTTGGCTTTTTACCATCTGTATTGCAGTTACTTCTTTAATCAATAAATTATAAAAGAAGTGTTCTTAGATGGATGTTAGTTGGGGCTGTTCTGAAAGGGTTACTGAAAATGCTTAATATTGGGTTTGGAGTGGTTTTATCTTTTTTAATATTTATAAATACTAAATGAAAAATATGTCTCAGCCTCAGACTAGCTCTTTTGATCCACTCCCCTTCTCTTCTCCTACATAGGACTCCAGACAATAATTGTTTTGATGCTCTTTATCAGGAAATGAGAAGGCAAAGAATGCTGAAGGGATAATATATGTAAAGTCAAAAGTTTAATATCTTTTGCATCCTTTCCTGGATGTGTGGAAACTTATTCTCAGCTCCTCCAATAACTTATTTCCATCCAGGATTTGCATTATAGGGTAAAAAAGAATAACAAAAAAACTTGAAGGAGACATGAAGAAGAAAGTCATAGGCAAGACTGTCTCTGGAGAAAGCGCATTAGTTCACAGACTCAAAAGTAGCTCTTTTTCAATTCTCAATTGGTCATTTCAGTACAAATGTATTAGAAAGTTGGCTCTTTATTTGGAAATTCCCAGCCCTTGTAGATGTTTCTTCCTTCTTCTGTCTCATCATAAGTTTTCTTTCCAAATGTCTGTCTTGTTACCAGATATGTCTTCGGCAAAATCTGCATAGAACTCTTGGAACTTTTGTTAATGGTAATGTTCTATCAAATCATTTGAGAATCTCCTTCATCATCACTGTCATGAATGGTGATTGCTTTTTTTTATGTAGGAGGAGAAAGAATAAATAAAATAAAAGTCAGCCTTACTTCACTTTCTGGACATAGAATAATTCAGGATAGAAGGGATCACAGGAGGTTTTCTGGTTCAATCTCCTGCATCGAGCAGAGCTGACTGTAAGAGTAGATCACATTGCTCAGGACTTTATCCACTTTAGACAACACAGTTTCTCCAGGCAGCCTGTTCCAGTGCTTGATAGTCTTAATGGTGAAAAAGTTTTTCTGTGTAGCCAGTCTGAATTGCTGTTGTTTCAACCCACACTCTGTCTCTCAGTCTGTCTTTATGCACTGTTGTGAGGACCCTGGTTCTGTCTTCTTGATAACTTCCTTGTAGGCCTTAACAGACAGTTATTAGGCCCTGCAAAGCCATCTCTTCTCTGGGCTGATGAAGCATGTCTTCCTCAGCTTCTCCCCAGAGAGCAAATATTCTAGTCCCCAGTCATCTTGGTGGTCCTCAGCTGAACTCCCTCCCATTAATGGATGTCTGCCTTGTACTGGGCTGGGCAGCTGTGCTCTGAACTGTGTGCACTCTAATTGCTGAGCAAGAGAGGGATTTCACTTCTCTCCAGCTACTGGCTCTGCTCCTTTTCATTTGACTGAGAATACTGTTGGACTACTTTGATGCCAGGCTGTTCTGTAAGTTCATACACAACTTGATGTCTGCCAAAACCCTTGGTGCTTTTTCAGCAGAGCTGTTCCTCTCAGTCATCCCCAGCCTGTATCATTACAGGAATTATTTCTTCTGTGGTATGGTGTGGGCTTTGCTGAATTTAGCAATGATGCTACCAGTCCATGCCTTTAGCATGTCAAGATTCCTCTGGATAGCAGTCCTGCCCTTGAGCATCAGTTTGTATGTGACATTCTCAAACTCAAAGAATGTGCACTCCAGTATGTCATCCATGTCACTGATAAGAAGAAAAGGTACAGGTCCCAGGATAGACCTCTGCAGTAATCCAGTCCTAAATCCACAGAGAGCACAGCCTAGTAGCCACCCCTAACTGAGCTCACTACCCATGTTTTATGTGTCCATCTAGTTTCCTGCTCATCCAGACTATAATGTCCCAACTTAAATGCAAGACTACTGTGGGGGGCAGTGTTGGATAACTTGCTAAAGTAGAGGTAATTAATATCTGCAGTTTCCTCTTTATTCAAAAGTCCAATCATCTTATTACAAAAAGCAGTCAGGCTGGTAGGTCTGATTTACCCATAGTAAATCCTTCTTGGCTAACTTCTCCTTAATGTGCGCAGAAATGTGTTCAGAGAGAGTTTGATCATGATTTCTTCCAGGGGTCAAAATGACACAGTCTGGCCTGTCATTCTCCAGATTGTTTTTTGGCCTTTTTGATGACAGATTCAGAAGTTATGTTTTTGAAGTCACCAGTGACACCTCCCAATCATCTATCTTTTTCATAGATGGTAGACAGTGGCCTTGCAAAGATTTTAGCCAGCTTTCTCAAAATGTTCCTATGCAGCCCAGCTGATTCCATGGACTTTTCTGTGTGAAGTACTTAAACACAACCCCTGCCTCAAACCTCATACTCTGCAGGTTATCTTTGTTGTCCCATGCCTCCAAGGTACCGAGAACAATGGTCTTATTGGTCAGCTGTTGCTAATTCACCCACAACCTTCAGCACTGGGCTCCCATCTAGCTGAGTTCAGCAGAATATGAAAGTTCCATGTTGTTCAGGCTTTGTCTATGTTTCCTTCTCATCATTTAAATCAACAGCAACAACAAAACTTTTCTTTCAATATGCATACTTCCATTTTCTTAAATGCATTTCCTCATGGGGAATGTTTTCCAGGTACTTACTTTCAGGCACTTGCCAGAAATTCTGCAGTATCAGTAATGGGAACATGAAAAGTTCAATTGAATTTGCTCACTGTGAGACTACCTCTGTCCGTTGCCCTCATTCTATCCTTTGACTAATTATGATGTTCCCCAATAATCATGTCTTGGTTTTATGTGACCTGATTCTGAACTACTGTAGAGGTGAACCATGAGGCTGATTTACTGTGCTTCTGAACCCTTCCATTTCCTTTGGGAAAAGGCTGATGATGATTTTTTGACACTTTCAGCAAGGAGAAAAAAGAAAAAAAAAAGATGAACAGCAATAGACAAGTACTATTTTTGATTACATTTGATTATGTTAGTCAGGAAATGTCCTTCCTTTCACTTCTACGTATTTACACAGAATCATAGAATTGCAGGGGTTGGAAGGGACCTCAAGAGATAATTGAGTCCAACCCCCCTGCTAAAGCAGGTACTCTACTATAGGTCACACAAGTAGATGTCCAGACAGGTCTTGAATATCTCTATAGAAGGAGACTCCACAACCTCTCTGGGCAACCTGTTCCAGTGCTCTGTCACCAAGTTCTTCCATGCGTTTGTGTGGAACTTCCTGTGTTCAAGTTTTAGGGCATTACTCCTTGTCCTGTCGCTATACACTTCCAAGAAGAGCCTAGCTTCATCCATTTGCCTCCCACCTCCCTTTAGATATTTATAAACATGTATCAGATCCCCTCTCAGTCTTCTTTTCCCCAGGCTGAACAGACCCAGGTTACTCAGCCTTTCCTCATATGGAAGGTGCTCCAGGCCCTTAATCATCTTTGTGGCTCTTGTGTGGACTCCTACTGGGAGATCCCAGTCTTTTTTGAACATTTAACTTCTGTTTTGACTGATTACACCTGGACTAAAGTGGGGGAAAAAAAAAAAAAAAAGCATGAAAATACTCTGGCTTTCTTCATTTTTTGCCCAATTGCCTTTTGCCATAACACAGATTTTTCTGGAATTTCTACAGGTTGAGAGAGGAAACAGGGCTTGCAGAAACTAAATTACTGTCTTCAACAGTGAAGACAAATGGAACTGTGCATGCTGTTGTTACCCGATGGTTAGCAGTAACTAATGAATAAAAATATACTATACAGCCATAAGAAAGTATATCAGAAATGGGTTTTTAACAAGAAGACTTTGACTGACTCTTTTTTTTTTTTTCCTTGACATCCTCAATTATTCTTGATTCAGTAGCTGTGAAGAGAACTCCTGATATTTGTCCTGATTTTTCTTCATACAGAAATTAGACCTTCTGCCTACCAAAGATGTGGGCATTATTGCACAAAGACTGTTAGTGACCCAGCAAGTACACATTGCTTGAATGTGAAAAATTATTTCTGATTTGAAGAAAGAATGAATCCACAGATCTTAGTTACCTATTACAATGCCATTTCGTCTTAATAGTATTTAGAGATGTTGATGTAACCATGGAAAATTCCCTTTTTTTTAAATTTGTGCACACGTGCATACTGTAGTTTGTGTATACTCAAAAAATGTGTAAGCAAGAATACTACTTGATTTAGTATACAGGGCAGTGAACTAGTGAATTGTCTAAAGACAGATGTGCTTCGTGCAAGGGTACAGTCTCCCTACAGGTTGGGATGAGATTGTTAAAGAGATTTCTGGAAGATCAAAAAATGTTAGTTCTGCTGATAAGTCATCAGTTATGAATGGATTTCATGTTTTGCATTATTTACTCTAAGGCACATGGAAAAAACTGACAAAAATACTAGACAGCTTTTAATTTTTCTGTCCTCTTGTTAGACTTTGATCAGATAGTTCTAGGAATCTGAAAATCTTTTTTTTTTTTTTTTTTGCCTACGTTTTGAAGTCAAAGATACCTAAGTATTAAGATTCATTTCAAAAGAAGAACATTTTGCAATGTATAACCTTAGCTCTTTGGATAGTTGCTGCAATCAGTGGGAAAATTCAAGGGATTGTCAAGTTTAGAAGTTCAGATTATTTTCTCCGGTATTAATATGACACGTAGTGAAATCTATAGAGTAAACCTAAGTTTACATTAATGTAGCTAAGTGCAGAAGTCAACTCTGTGTTTAACTCTTTTTAACGACTGGTGCTGGAAAATGGTCTATCAGGTCTTATATGCATAGTTTTCATTTTTCCTGTCATCTAGAAAAATAATGAAAACTGAATAAAACTTCATTTTCACCTTTTGCTAGGTTATGAAGGTGAAAATTTAATGAAGATCTTAAAAGACATTGAGAACAGCTCTGAGATTTTGCTGGACAGGTGGAAATTTGAAGTAATACCCAACGACAAAGATGAGAAAGGAGATCCAGTGCCTTACAACATCATCAATAACTACTTTTCTATTGGTGTGGTAAGACTCATACATATTCTTAAGGAATTATTTTTTTGTTTTGATTGAATAGATATTGGCATTTCTTGGCTTAGCTTGAAGAATTGTTGGTTACAGTTTATGATGCTATTTTCCTAGCGAAATGAATACATAGATGACTGGCAGTGGTTCAGCAGTTTACTTAAATTTACTAACACATACTCAAGACAGATTTTTTTTTTAAAGATCTACCTTCCCATGTATATAAAAAAAAATTGTGTTGTTTCTAATGGCTTATGAACTGTTATAGCTCTATATTTAATTAGCATTATGAAGTTCCTATAAAAATATAAAGGAAAACTCATCATTTAATAAGAGCTCAAGCAACATTTTCATGTGGATCTTTAGGATTCACATTAACTGTTATATGAACTATATGAACTATTACATGAACATGTATATATATATGAACTATATATTGGAACTATTTAAAAGAACAGTAGCATTCTTTATTTCATCAGGGGAATTTTAAATAACAATAATAATAGCAAGTATATTCTTGTTTCTGTCATGGAGTATTCACAGTTAGAATGAATTATGAGGAAAAAGGGCGTGAGAACTCTTAATCTCACAGGAATTGTATCTCCAGCCTGTACTTCTCTATGGTTTCCCATTGGAACTATGATCCTCACTGCATATATAAGTGGAATCAGAAAGTCTAGTCCAACTCTACATAAGCCTTTTGCTTTGAATATACTTTCAAACATTGGTGGAAGGGGAACTGTGAAGAGGTCCATATTTTGCAGAGTAAATAGTTCATAAATAAGATTTTTTACTTGAAACAACTGCTGTCTAGTTAACTTTCAGACATGACATTTAGTAGCTAGCACTGTTTTTTTCTGAAATCAACTTGTTCCAATTAACTATCTATATATAATTTTTTAAATTAAATATCAGAAACTATTTTTATGGAATATATAATTCTATAGTCCAGTATTTCCAAATGCTATAGAGAAGTGTTTTAATAGGATGTACCATTGTAAATCAAAAGAATTTAAGAGTCCATTCTTAATTTACTTGGTTACTGTGCTTCCGCCTTCACAAGGTTCTGACACAACCTTGAATGGTTATATGAAATTTTTACATATAACTTGCAGTTCTGTTCTTATGCAGTGCTGATTAGCAGCATGCAGACCGTTTATTCCTAAAACCATTCTTGGCCTCTACTCCTGTAGAGTCAAAAATGCTGAAAAAATAATCATTGTTATTTCAATAGTAAGAAATAATTGTTAGCTTTTTTGCTTGTGTAGTTTATTTAGCCTATCTTGTTTAAAATAAGTGTAGAGAACAACTAGATAAAACAGAAATAACAAAAATCACTATAGAAAAAGGATATAGAGGCAAAGTATATGCACCAAAACAATAGCAAATACCCTCTGCAGGGGAACAGAACATATTTGGTGACTTAGTCAAAAGAAAATATTGATGCTAAAGATCAAGGATGAGGAAAGAAAATAAATGTGTAAAGGAAGCGTGGAAGAGGTGAGAGGGAGAAAGGATGAGGTTTTACATCTATTTATATTAATACAGTGCAATGTAAATGATTTCTAAACTGTAGAGATGCACCACATGTAAAGACACAGCACAGAAATAGGAAGTTGATAGAAAGTGAATGTGCTAAGCTTCAAAAAATTCTTTCATGCTATTTAAGGGAAGAAAGCAATTATACTGAAGAAAAAATGTTGAAATGAAATTATACAGTGTCAAGATCACCACGGACAATGCAAAATAGTTGTAGAATACTGCAGGAAAATTTCAGGCTCTACTGTACACACCAGGCTCCGTAGATAACCATAAAACTATGTTTTCGGTTGAAAACTTTGAATTCATCACCAAACTTCTGATTCTTCACATAATAGAAATGCAAGCAGCAGGAAATTATACCAGAAGTGGACAATAAAAAAATTTGCATTGATAAAAGCTTCTAAAATTGTAAAATCACATTTTTGAAACAGTAAGGTCTGTCAAGTTTGCCATAGGTGTAAATATATACAAAAATGTGTTTCTTAAGTACAGTATAGTGAATAAGACAAAGCAAGTGTAGAAGGTCAGAAATTGCTGGTTAGACTTCATAAAGTTGTATAATTCATATGTTAGGTAATAATAACCCTTGAAAAGCTAGGCAAAACGTTTGTCTAAGCAAATAGAAAACTTAAAGTACTAGAACTTTTGTACAGCTAAAGTAAACTTAGTTTCACAAAAACAAATTGTTTTCAGTTCTTTGTGTCTGATTCAAACTTTGGCAGGTATTCAATTGGGAAAGCCAAAATCTACTACCTTTTTGGACACCATAGTGTTGCTGCTGAGGACCAAGAATATAACTAGAGTCAAGGAATCAAGCGTATAGCAAAACAAAACCCTGGAGTGCCATCTACAAGTTTATATTAAATGAAACAAAAAGAATTGATATAAGATACAACGTTATTTGTAGAACTATAGAAAATGAGAATTATGGGGACCTCAGAGTTACCTATATCCATACCTCTTCCTATGTAGCATCTGTGGTACTTGCCTTATTTCTGATAGTTATTTATATAGTTTGTCTCTTTTCAGATAAAGGAGATGCTTGTATTTGTCTATGATCACCTACTCTATTACTTTGTTGTCCATACTCTGAAATTTCTTTGTTATCTCTGATATGAGTAGTGTTAGTGTAGTCTTGGCCCAGGGCATCTTTCCCTATGCAGAGTGGAGAAGGAAAAGAAATTATTCAATTTCTTTGTAAAATGCTTTGTTGCCTACTGGAAGGTCAATCTGATCTTTCCTTCTTTTTTTCTGTAGCCCAACTATCTCCAGTTCCTTCAGCATATTCTCATAGAAAATGTTTTCTAGACATCTGATCATGTCTGTTACTTTTAACTGTTCAGATAAAATGTGAGAATTCAATCCAGTTACTCCCTTTGGTCCTTATCTCCAGGGAATTGTAGTGCTCCCAATGAGACAAAATGCTGCATTTGATGTCTTATCAGTACTGAGTGGAAAAGAGGAATTAAGTCGTGTCTTGTAGATGATACTTCCATTAAGAATAAATATCGTTAACAATAGCATGATCTTTTTAATTCATATGTGACTTGTGATTCATTGCTAATTTCAAATACCGTTCTGAAAAACTACTCCCTCGTATCTCATTTGTGTTTTCCATAGCTTATTCTTTCTTCCTAAATGTAAAACTTATTTGTACTGAATTACATCCTCTTTCAATTTTTTACTGTTTCTCTAAGGCACTACAAAGAATAATGGTAACATGCAACATACTTCATATTGCTTCATAGATTCCTGCCAAGTAATAGGCACAGTCCCTAATTGTTGTGAACAGAACCTGCTTTATCGGTTTTGTAACAGAATAGCAGAAATTATATTTGACAACAATCTCAGTGTCTACTCAGAAAAGCCATGGGAGTATAACTCAGTTAATGTGCCTGACCTGGGGCTCTTACTGCCTTAGGACTATAATTCAGGTTGGAAGGAAATGCAGGAAGTCACTAGTCCAATCTCTTGTTCTAAGCAGGGTCAGCTATGAGAGGAGTTACACTGTTGAGGGCTTTATCCAATAGTGTCTCAAAAAACCTCCAAGGATGGTGATGGCACAACCTCTCTGGGCAACCTATTCCACTGCTTGACTTTCCTTATGGTGGAGATGTTATTTCTTGTATCCGGTCTGAATCTCTGTTGTTTCACCTTACACACTTATTCTCCTGTCCTCCCATTATCTACCACTGTGAAGAGCCTGGCTTTGTTGTATTCATAACCTCCTTCCTCATAGGTATGTGCAGACTGCTATTAGACTTCCCTGAAGCCTCTTCTAGCCTGAGAGACTGGTCTTTTTTATTTGTATATATTACACTGATCAAGATCAAAATTTCCTTACTTGAATAGAAGATTGCTAGGGTAGATGATACTCAGAATTTTGCTGAAGTTGAGCATAACATCCACTGCTCTCTAGAAATCTCATCATTTTATCGTAGGAAAGAATCAGAAGGTAATTTACTATTGGGAAGGCAAGTCCTTCGCTAAGTTGAAAATGAACATTTCACAGAAGTGTTTGCATTTGAAAGGTTAGATTAATATGTTCAAGCCAAAAAAGTGTTTCTACCACACTGTATGAGATCTGATACCTACATGAGTATGTGTACTATGTGTTAGTACAGGAAAACAACTAAGAAGCAAAGTGAGATGCAGTAGCTGAATGAATATATACAATGTTCAGAGTGATGAAAGTGCGAAGCACAGAAGAGCCATACAAAGCATCAGCCAAGCTGTGTGTCAGTTTCAAAGCTGAAGCTAGAAAACATCTAAGAGCAAAGTAGAATGAGATAAAGATTTTCAAGCACTTGCATCCATCATTCTGTCAGGATGGCAAGATACCAGGAGAGAAGTCCCATCTGCTTCCCAATAGAACTGGTATCATTGAAACAAGCTGAATATCTGAGAAAAAAAATGTGTATTAAAGCAATCAAGTCATATTTGCCTAAAAAAAAAAAAAAAAAAAAAAAAACAAGCTGCCAAACAGCAGCAGCAGCAGCTTTCTTTCTTCCCACTAAAAAAGAAAAAGAACGCTAATATTAAAACAAACAAGCAAATAAAAAAAAAAAAAAAAAAAAAAAGGAAGATTTCTTTTGCTGGCCAAACATAACTAATATAATGTTAGAGGACAGATTTACAAGAATGACAGAAACAGGAAACGTCAAGACAACTATCAGAAAGAGGTTACTGAAGTACAATTATTGACATATTTTGGAGAAAACTAAAACAAAATAAAAATAATCTACACAACCTGCCTTAACTGACATATGTTCATACACTAGGTTGATGTTATCACAGTGATAATGAAATACTGATCTCAGTAATGCCAGTGTTACTGTGTTGTCACAGGCTTTGTATTCCAGACAGTAGAGTTGCAATGCCTTTCTGCGGTTGCTGCAGGAGTGGAAATTCAGTCATATCACATCATTTAACTAAATTGCAGAGGGTGTAAACAATTTACTAGAGGTGAGTGTGTGTGTAGACAATATCAGCTTGTGCATATTAATTGTCACAGTTAGCCTTTTCCCCATGGATAAAACAGCATAATTTACTTTCTTCACTCACTCATCTGCTTACTATTAATGGTGAGACAATGTATATGCATGGACAGTTGCTTCAGATAGGCTTGCGTGTTTTAATACCCTGGAACATCTGATTTATTTTGTCCTTGCTATTTTCCAAGCCTGTATTTAAAAAAAAAAAAAAATCACTAATCAATTTTATACCATGGTGTCTTAGCACAGGGAAGTACTGTCACAAAATTTAGAAATAACCCTTCAGTTTAATCCTTAAAAAAAAAAACAACCCAAAATTCAAAAGCTATTTCTCAAATGAAAGAGCTTTCAAATCTAATCTCAGATTTTTTTCAAGAACAAACTGTTTTCATGGAATATTTATGGAACTACAGCAAACTATAGATACATAGCATTAATTGCAAAATATACCAGTGGATTTGTATGTATTCCATGAAATTCACATTAAATGTATCCAAATCAAGTATGCACAAAACAAGTAAGCATGGATGATGGTGAAATTTGCTTAAAACTTAGCGGTAGAACATAGAATGTTGATGACCAAAAGATAGTGAAGCATGCTCTCGCATAACACCAAGAAACAGAAAAAAAATAACTTACAAGCAGTATTTATTACCTTGAGAAAGTCTTGCATCTGCTCCAGTGTAGATCTCGTAATGGCATGGTCAAAAATTTTACAGTGTTAAGATTTGAAGAAACAATCTTATAAAGCTTAGGGAAGAAGTAGCTTTTGTAGATAATAAATTAAAATTGAGTGACTGTCAAGGGAGTTCATATTTTATTGGGAAGCTGTTCAAGAATGTTAAATATGTAAGGCAGTTACAATGCTTGCTTTTAGTGTTTCTGAAATTATTTTCTCAAAGTGAGACAAAATGCGTATTTTGATAAAAGCTTTTTCACTTATGCATCATTAAATGATTGGTTATGACTAAACATCAGAAGCCTCATCTTTCACTAAACGCTTGGTATAGAAGAGCATGTGGAATAAAAATAAGCCATCTTATACACTTAGGGATAGGAAGAGTGGAAGAGAGCGAGAAACCTCAGCTAATTATCCTTGTTGTGCTGTCTCTCCAAGCTGGACACACATGAGAAATGACTCAGTGTTTCTCTCTATCTGTGTTTTCTCTACTGCTTAGGAAGGGCAGGAGAACTGCAAGGGTTCTGGGAATAAGCCATAGGCACACAAGATGCAGAATGGAGGTGGAGTTGCATAGACAAAATCACTGTGGAGATTTAGTGTTTGAATTAGTTGATTAAATGCTCAGAAAACTCAGAAACAGCGTGAGCTAGGCAAAAAAAAAAATCTTTCAGTAATCATTCATTATCAATTATGAAGATACATTCACCAGTAAGGAATAGGAAATTCGCTCATACTCTTTTTGAAATCTTTTTATGTAACTAATTTTTGGCTGGATTAGTCAATAAAATTTACTGGAAAATGGGCTAAATGTCCTAATTTTCGAAGTCTGGGAGTACTAGCAGTGTGGTAGCTGCCACATATTCATTGGCAATGTAAAATATTAACACTAATAATAATCAGTCAAAAACTATAATGCAGTCCTTTAAAAAAAATCTCACTGTTATCTGATATCTTCCATTTTTCATTTATCTTTTCATTTCTAATAGTAGGATAGTACTTTAGAGTCTTGGTAACAGCCTTGACTGGAGCAAATAGGTATTAGATAAGTGTAGGCCAAATCAAAGGCACAAAGGTAGTCAGATGGATTGCATCATGCTACACTGGATACTTTTGCTAGAGCCTGGTTTTTTACATTTAATTATGCAACCAAATTGAAAATATATTTAAAAGAGTAACAACAGCAACAACAAAAAACACAAACAGCTTTTAATTGTGCTCAGACAATAACCGGCCTCGAGAGTGCTAAAAATAATGTGTAATCCAAACAATTCATTTATCTCCCATCGACTTCCTTTATAGTTAGTTATTAATGGTGCTCTCTATTGTTTTTGATTTTGTGGGTAATAATGCGGAAAGAAATTATGAATTGATTTGCATTGCTGTTAAGATGAAAATCCAAATGTAGGTTTTCATGAAGCAAACTTAATTTTGAATTTACTGTTTTGTCACTGAATTAGAGTTTAGCCTTTACAGATCCAAAATTATGTCAATGTGAATCAGTAGTGGTATTTTCTTTTTTTTGTTGTTGTTTTTTTTTTAAACCAGCAATAAATTTATCTGATGTTAATAGGAGATAAACTATTAACACTATTAAGTATTTTTTAAACCATTATAACTACATAGGGTAACATAGAGCATATGCTACTAAGCCCCTTACAGCTCTGTAATGAGAACATTGGAGCACAATAAACCAAACTTGCAAACTTCTTCACTGTCTTTTAGTACAAGTTTGTACAGAAAGGAATCACCGAGATTGATTCTGAGGCAAATTACAATAGTGATAGTGTGGTGTGGGGCAACCTTCTGTATGTACAACATCCACTCATTGGAGTCAGTGCATTATTCAAGGTGTAGGAGTAAATCAAATACTGTAGTATTGCTAGCTAACCCTTGGCTGGGCTGATAGCTGAGTGTACACTTTAGATTTAAGTGTTCTTGGTGTCTTTATGAATGGTGCTCTTTCTGCATTCTGTTCTTAAAGTGTCATTGTCAACAGAATCACACTGTTTACTCAAACTACTTCATTTGAACAAAATACTTCAAATGTGGAAAACAACTGACCTATTTGTACTAAGATGGGATTTAAATAAGAATTTTCCAATGTTCCTTTAGTTGAAACTTTGAATAAATGTGCAAACACGTAAATAAAAACATATTGGAAGAGAAAAAGGAGCGTAACGCTCTAGGACAATAATTAAGACAGTAACTTAGAAGAAAACTGTGATATCCAGATTAATGTTCCATCTGTTGTTTTTGTCCATTTGATTAACGTGTATGTGGCAATTCAGAAACTTCCACTGCTGTGAATGACTTTTCTAACATCATTAGATGCAGAATTTTAATGCCAAAACAAAGCTCATGCAAGTAGAATACCTCAGTTTTTCATTCAGTCTCTACAACGTGTGATACTGATTTCATAGCAATATGGTTATTTTCTGACTTGGATTAACTACAACAATAGTGTGTTTTGCAAGTGCATTTAGCTAAGACAATGAAGATGTCTGAATATGCCTGAAAATGGTCTCTAAATTCTTTGCAAAGTAAGCCATTATCACATGCTATTTTTGTTTTATTTTTGTTGTTTCTTTGCTTCATTTTAAAGACTGTTATAAGAAAGATTTCTTACTAGTACTACTAGACACAGGATGTGTTCTCTGAAAAATTATTATCAGAAAGTAGCAAAGGCCTACGACAAAGACAAGTGTACTTTTATGACACCTAATATGTTACTATCCAAATGCACTATCAAATAGATATTTGCATGGTTGTGATTTAATATCCTTCAGCCTTAACCAGTCACTAAGAGCCTCTTAGTCTGCCAGTGGGGAAAAATATGACTGCTTAATTCTCATAATCATAAATTTGAACTTGTTAGGGGTCTGCTTCCCCATCACTATCCTCTAAGTCATCATCCTCCACTTCCATTACATCTCCTTAATACTTTTTTTTTGCAAAACTAAAAGAAAAAGCTTGCATAAAGCCATATATTTGGCTTTTCTCATGAAAGGACATTTCATTAGCATCAATAGAAACTTTGACTATTAGAATTTCCGATCATAAATGTGAGAGTCCAAGTAAGGATGTTCCTCTGACTGATATTATGATCCTATAGTCTTCTATTTTATCGATGTTATTTCAGGGTATGTTAATTTCTACAAATGTTGTTTTGTTACAGTATATATAATTTACAAAAGGAAATGGAAAATTAATTTTAATTTCATGATAACATATATCCTGAAATTTGAAAGCCTTACATAATTTTGCTGTTTATAGTGGCTAGAGAGATGATTTTAATTAAATTATTTTTTTAAACAATGTATGAAGAAACTCCTATGGAAATTTGCTATTTAAGCCTTGATTCAATTCAGAACATATGCATATCTGAGAACTAATTCCATGTGACATTTGAGTATGTGTTTAAGCATTCCTCAGCTAGCAAATTGCTTAAAGACGTGCTTAATTTTTTAAACCATTTTCTGCAGTTTTATTAATATGACTGGACAAATGCACATATTTAATTCTGGGCATTGGTCATAAGCTAGTTAATTATTCTAGTGAGGTTTGTGGATATACATAATTAAAAATCATGTTTATTGGTTTGCTGGATTAATATGATCATAAGCACATGCTTAAGTGATTTTGTGAATCCTATAATCACTTTGAATGTGCTAATGGAATACTGTGATGTATTGCATTATTTCTGTGCCAGGGAGGGAAAGAAAATTTCATGATAAACTACGTCATCAGTTTGTAATCTGTATCAATTATTTTTTTCCCCAAAAAGAGTTAGGAGAATCAGAAATTTGTCTATATATGAACACAAATATAATTTTGAAAGAGCTGTATTTCTACTGGGTATAACACAGCATAAGCTTCAATCCTGCTGCCAAATCTGTAGAAGTGATTGTTCTCAGGCAAAAATTCTGCTCTCTTGGTGAAGGAGAATGGTCTGAAAGAGCTCTAATCCTGGATTTGAAACATTGTCTTATCAGGAAGTCACTGGTAGTTTGATCTGTAGTTACCTCCAAACATTACTAATCTTTGAAAAAATAAATTATTCTTATAGGCTTTCACAGTTTTCACATTTGAACCATCTTTAGTCTTTTCAGCTTTTGTTGCTATTGAAATTCTGCAAAAGATTTTGACATGGCAAATAGAGGTTGCAAATGGTTATTATTTTTTTTTTCATATTGCAGAAAGTTTCAAACACGTAACATATGCTGTAGAAAGGTGGACCTGCAAAGTAATTGATAGAATAAGGAGAGATAGAAGTCTCTCTGATGGTTTCCCCTTGCTGCTCTGCATATTTCCATGGGCATGGAGAATGTAATTTTCATAGCTAGAAATAGTGAGCATTGAAGTTGAAAATACCCATATAGCATCGGTTTTGGCATTTCCTGTTAGCTAGTTTCCTTCCATCACTGTGGGTTTAGTTTACCTTGTAAATCTCTCTGACCACTATTGCTTCTTACCATTCTTACCATTCAAGTCTACCAGGATACCCCAGGAGACTTGCATTTTGCTCTGTGTGCAACTTATAAGGTACATTCACGCAGAGAGCCAAAGATTTCAGTATATATCACTTTTTACTACATTGCTAAAATGTGCACATACGCAGGTCTGTTCTGCAACTTCCTAAAAAAGTGTGTATTATATGGTTAGATTGAGAAGTCTGTGTGAAATATCCATTTTATTACAGACAGAATACTGAGGGTTGTCTTGGATTCACAGTAGGTTTTTATCAGGGTAAGTGAAAATACAATTTTGTGGTCTATATTTACATTAGCAAGTAATTTGTCTCAGCAGTAGTATAGCAGTTGATGTTGAGTCTCTTCTGTCTACAAACCATGTGGTTTGGGAGTCTTCAAACTGGATGTAATCTCTTCCCTTGCAGTGAACTCTTCTAGCACTTGTTTGTCCTAAAGTGACCTAAAAAACCTGTCCTTGCTTCATCCATGTTTCTCTGTATTATGGGACAGCACAGTGTTTCCTTCGCAAGATATCTTGCTCACATGCACCAGTCTTCACTTCAAATAAAACTTCAGGACATGGGGACAGTTATGACATTTGGTTTAAAATTTCACTGCTGCTTCAGCAGTTTTTCAATAAATGTGACAAATTCATGTAGGAGTGAGTACACCTTTTACCTTCCCTTTGTTACCCTCCTACTTTCCCATACAGATTTTTTTTTTCTCTTGGCATTTAAGGTGTTCAAAATTCTTTTTCATTTAACTATTCATTCTGAGGTTAGAACAATGCTTAATATCCTGAACAAAGAAAGACTCCCTTGGTTTAGATTTATGAGTAGCTCATGCACTTGCTATCACTTATTACCCATCCCTGTCATGTTAAATTATTCTTCTGGTGTGCAGTCAATGCCTAGAAAGTGTCTTGTTTCCTACAGTCAGTAAAAACTTTAAGAAGTATCTTTCTGAGATCCTTTGGCACTTACCTAAATGCTTGTCTTTAATTTATAAATTATTTGGAAAATAGAACAATTTGTAGAATTGAGAAGACCTATGTTCAATTTCATGATTGTGAAAGTTAATTATATAAAATGCAGTGAGGCTTTATAACTGTACTGAATAGGTACTGTGTAAGTTATTTTGTGGGCAGAAGTGCAGTAAAATAAAATTTGCACTTTTCTAGTGCTTTATGTCTTAGCTTGCCTTAATAGAGATTTTGAGTCTTGTGTATTCAGGGCTTTTTACTGTATGTTTTGTTCATAGGATCATAGAATGGCCTGGGTTGAAAAGGACCTCAAAGATCATCTAGTTTCAACCCCTCTGCTGTGTGCAGTGTTGCCAACCACTAGACCAGGCTGCGCAGAGCCATGTCCAGCCTGGCCTTGAATGCCACCAGGGATGGGGCATCCACAACCTCCTTGGGCAACTTGTTCCAGTGCATCACCACCCTCTGTGTGAAAAACTTCCTCCTAATATCTAACCTAAATCTCCCGTCTCAGTTTAAAACCGTTCCCCCTTATCCTATTGCTATCCACCCTCGTGAACAGTCATTCCCCCTCCTGTTTATACTCTCCTTTCAAGTACTGGAAGGCCACAGTGAGGTTTCCCCAGAGCCTTCTCTTCTCCAAACTAAACAAGCCCAGTTCCCTCAACCTTTCTTCATAGGAGAGGTGCTCCAGCCCTCTGATCATCTTGGTGGCCCTCCTCTGAACTTGTTCCAAGAGCTCTGTGTCTTTCCTGTACTGAGGGCCCCAGGCCTGGACGCAGTACTCGAGATTGAGCCTCACAACAGCTGAGTAGAGGGGGACAATCACCTCCCTCTCCCTGCTGGCCACTCCTCTTTTAATGCAGCCCAGAACATAGTTGGCCTTCCGGGCTGCCAGCGCACACTGCTGGCTCATGTCCAGCTTCTCATCCACCAGGACCCCCAAGTCCTTCTCCACAGGGCTGCTCTCAAGGAGTTCTTCCCCTAGTCTGTATAAATACCTGGGATTGCCCAGGCCCAAGTGCAGCACCTTGCATTTGGCCTTGTTGAACCTCACTAGGTTCGCATGGGCCCACTTCTCCAGCCTTTCCAGGTCCCTCTGCATGGCTTCCCTTCCCTCCAGTGTATCAACTGCACTGCTCAGCTTGGTGTCATCCGCAAACTTGCTGAGAGTATGCTCTGTTGTTGTTGCTTGTTTGTTTTTCTAGTGTTTGTGCTGATTTTTTTTCCTTTTGTTTCCTTAAAGGAAAAGTGTCTACAAAACAACCTAGGCATCAACTTCTGTTGCAAGTCACAGTTATAAATGAGAGTATATGCTTAAAGACATAATTAATCCTCAATGAGCCCAGAACGGCTCCTTAGCTAAATGCAACTAAATCAGTATACAGAGTATAATTAGCTTATAACTACATTAGTCCTGGTACAATATTATTCATTATACACATAAAGTATTACTTTCTCCATATGAAATTTATAATTCACTAAGTAATGATTTAACTCATTAGAGTATTTAATTTATATTACAGTTTATAAAATTGTGATGTATGTTCATCATCTTAGGTACAATTATTATTAGTTGTTCTTAAAAGAAGATATCAAGGATATCAGAAAATTTATTTATTTATTTTGCATACAGACTGAGAAGCATTTGTTTTCAAATGAAATTGAATTTTTGTCCTCATCTTGATTTTTTAATTATGTTTGTATGTGATGACAGGAATGTTTTGAGGAAAAGTGAAAGGCAAACATACCTCATATTAAAGTCAATAGTAAGGTGAATAAACTTTAAGGTTGTTCATAAGCTTTGCGCTCAGCTTAAAATAGGACAGATCTTTCCAGCCTGAGAAAATAGCTTGGAGGAAAAGGCAAGAAATCTCAAAGACATCTGAGACTAGCTATGGAGGTCAATTGCATCTGAAAAATGTTTGCAAACTGTACAGGTCATAACATGGGTTATGTTTACATCGATTCCTTAATCTAGACAAGCCACAGAACATGTCTTGACACAGTTTGTGTACACATGTTGAACTGTATGGTTTGTTTAAAACTGGACTTCCCATGCTTGCAGTCTGGCTCTGTTCATCACTGTTTGGTACTATCGAAATATCCAGATGCCCATTCAAAGGGAGAATCCTAACTCTGCTATGATTGGACTGACAAGAATGTGAGAAGTATCTCAGATTTAAACTGTAATCATTCTATTTTCATGTGAAAGTTAATTTTAATATGTGTAAATGAGTTTTTGTAAATTACTTCCTTTACCAACTTCTCCTCGAAAACATCATTCACCTTTTTCACATGACATTAAAGATTTTATCTCAGAACTTTACTTTCACAGGTCTACTGAGTGTTTTCAGACTACCTGTCTGTAGCTGAGAGTAACCAAAGAAATCATGGTTATGGTGACTGAAGTGTCCACTGAGGACATGAAGTACAGTTATTTCTGAGAATGCAGTGTAAAATACAATCTATTACAGGTAACAAAGAGTGATATGCATTTTATATGCATTTTTAATTACATTAATAAATATTTAATTATATATGTTTAAGAAACAAAATATTAAATGAATGAATTGCTTAGACTTAGAAAATCAATAGACTGTGATAGCCGCTGGAGCTATTTTCCTTGCCTTCTAATTTTGATCGACTCAGCTTAGAACAGTGTACCTGTTTTCTAGGTGCAAAAAATGCTGATAAACCTAGAAAACTAATCTGTGGTGTTGATCCTCTGGGTGCATGATGAATACAGTATGATGCCATCTTAAAATGTTTTATGTAGACATAGCTGTTTTGTTTTGATGCTATGACAGAGAAAGATAAAAAATGAGTAAGACAGGCATTCTGGCCACAGAGAGAAAACAAAAAAAGAAATAAATGTAGAATTCTGAAATTTGAAGGCAAATATCTGAGAAGAGTTTATGCCATAAAATGTATAAAAATAATAAGAGTATCAGCCATTTACATTGTGTAACTTATTGATTTCATGGTTTATATTATGCAAGGGGGAAATACTATGGGGAAAATGTCTAAAAATTCCAAAGACCTGGAATTATCTGCCATTTAGCATTATTTGCATATCTAGAAAATCAATAGTTTAATTGAGATTCCAGTGGTATAAAAATATTCTTTATATATCCAGATCTGCATGTTTTCTACATTTTTTATGGCAAAGTCCCAAAAGGAAGATGATTTAACGAAACTGAAAGTGGGCGGATTCAGCCAAGAAACACTTAGTCTTATATTACCATCTGAACCAGGTGGATCTAGAAGCAAATTATGCAACATAAGTTATTCCATGTTCTTATTGGAACAATTTGTACTACAGACACGTAGCCAAGGAAGCCTCTGTTGACTGTTTGTAATTTTACGCTTTCTTCAGTTAAACTGGAGTTCTGAGTGCAAAACATAGCACATTTTTTGTTTCTGTGACAATCCCAAGAGTTCTTAGTATTGTAATGTGCCAAAGAATGGATCATAATTGTAGCCTCTGTGCTGTCATTTTATGTAATTACTTTTGGTACCACTGAGGCTGAATGAGCTGACATGGAACACTAGAATAAAAGTTCTAGGGCTTAACAGTCAGTGCTTTTCCAGTTTATCCTACTGCACTCTTACCATAGAGGATGCTTTCATCAAGAACCATGCAAGTCCATAGACACTACGCAGTGCAGTACAGTGTGCAATCACATGCACCTGCACCTTTGTTCAACACCACCAAACTGCATGTATAGCCTCTGCAATAACTGTGTAATGTAGACAGGTCTCCCTTTCCATGACAGAGTATGGTACCATCCCAGTAATGAGATTCCCATCTAGAGGGCTGTCCTTGGCATTACATCCAGTATTCCTGCTGTGGGAAGACCTAATGAAGCCACTCCTGTCCCTGCAGTGAGGAAGGAAGAGCTCCTCAGCTGCTGGATTGCTTCGGGTATTTTCAAATGTATTTCTTGCTTTTCTTTTCTACTTTTTTTCTCTGGTTTTCAGAGAGAGCAGATTTCCCTTTTCCCTATATCTCATGATGTGGGTAACTGAGCATCAGAACTGGTGCCATTCACTTCAGATCTGGTGATGGTATTAGCCATTTACAGTAGCTGTATAGTGTTTTTACCCCTTAAAAATTCTTTGCCACGTTTGTCTCAGATTTAAAAATTAATTATTCCATATATAGTACATTTTATTGCATTACTTCTTTCTGAAGTAATCTATCTTTGGCATTCACACAAATCAGGTAGTCTAGAATGCTAGAGAAACAGGTGCTGTTGTCTAGAGAAACAGATGCAAAATTGTAGTTCTATGGACTTTTATACAACTAGTACTTAGAAACAGCAGGATACAGTGAACTATGAAAATTCAGCCTAGCCACTTTGGCTAAAGAGAGAGAGCAGTTAACAGCGTAGCCTGGGAAGTCAATTCTGAGTCTGACAAGGCTTATCTAGACTTCTGCATTATTTTGTTTCCCTGGGACAGCAGCAGGAAAAAGGTCTGCTCTTTGCATCTGTAAAATCCCTTAGTTAGTAACTAAGATAACTCATTTTTCCTTTCTTACGTCTTAGGCAAACTTCACATCAAAGAGATGATGTCAGGAGTCTATTGACGTTTCCCTGTTTGAAAAGGTTGTCTGTCATCTGACACATCAGACTGGTATATCACCTACCTGAAATATCCAGCCACTTTGACTTCTGCTAGTCTTAGGGGGAAGGAAGCATGCTTACTTCCTAAAGAACAGTGCTTGAAAAATTGTCAGGAAGGTGAATACAGCCAGTCATAAGCATGGATGCCTGGGTAGAGGTAGTGTAATATTAAAAATCATTTCCCTCTGGACTTTGAATTTCTACTTGCCTCTTGATTTCAGTGAGAGTTTTGCTATGGTGATCCTATTTCTTTTGTTCTGTCACTTACACTGAGCATCTAATGAGACTGAGAAGAGTGAAGATTGCCGATATCTAAGTAAAATGCTGTGTTAAGCTGAAAAGAAACATGGTGACAGGAGAGGAGAGTTCTTTGATGGTAGTTGTTCAGTTCAGTGAGATAACAGTTCAAATACTATTTGCTGTTTTCATTGCAGTGTATCTCTGAGGAAAGTTCAGCATTTTTTGAAGGAAAAAAACTAAACAATGGGAGTCTAACGAGAAAAAAATGTAATATTTTATGATCATTTTTGAAGTTATTAGATTAGAAAGTACAGCCTTAGTTAAATGACATTTCTCTTCTTAGGAGTGTTATTGACATTTTGATATGAGACAGAGAGACCTTTAATGAGATCTCAATCAAAGGTAATATTTATATAATGATACATGAATTTATAAATGCTAGTCAAATAAAAATCCTGTAGTCCATTTTGGCCTTCACCTTATGGAAATCTGTACAGGTCATAATAGGAGAAAACTCAATGAATGACAACTAATGCCCTCTCACTTGACTGTCTAATTATGTCTGGCTAATTGCATGAGTTAATGTTTGAAGCTGGATCTTGAAATGTAACTTAATCCATCACCCAGACAAAAAGCATGGAAAAAGATACTAAAATTCTCTCCTTGTTAAATGTGCGATCTCCTTAATATTTGAATTTACAGTGATCTCTATTCTCATACAAAAAAAAAGTTTAAAAACAGTATGGAAAATTTATATTAGCGTATGTTATCTGCCAGAGAAATGTACAAACAAGTAGACAGGTCCTTAAAATGTATGCTTCAGACCTTTGTTATTACTAAGTATTTTTGCTAGGAAATACTTTGTTGTTTTCTTATTTCTAGCTGAAATTAATCTCTTAATCTCTGTAGTGGCTTCAGTGGATAGAAATACATCAAAAAAATCAACGCAGTGTGTAAATTTCTTCATTACTTGATTAAAAAGGAAAAACATGTAAAATTCCATTTTTGTCTCTGCTCTTGTATGTTACTTTAACTGTTTTTATGGATAAAGCATACCAATAGTAAGATACTAATTTAATACCCAGGATGATTTGATCCTGTGATAACACTGAAATTTCAGTGCCCTGTTGTAAGTGTTATGACACCAATGGCAGAGAGAGGAGTTGAGGATGTCAGTACCTGCTACACTTAACCTGGACACTAGAGACAACAGTTCTTACTAACAGCGCTCTTCACCAAATTCCCAACCTCAGAGCGCTCTGAAAAGAGGCAGAATTCATTATCTCTCTTTTATTCATAGCTAAAGTGACTACTCAGAAAGCATTCAGAAAGTTAATGGTAGAACTGAGAATGGAATCAGATCTGTTGACTATCAAACAAATTTTATCTAGAAAGAGCCACTTCCTTCAGAATACTTTCATCTCAGGTAAAGTCTATTCCCCATGTATGGAATAAAATTAGTATTTAATTGCCATAAATTCCATTTTATGCTTCACATTTATATTGCTAAATACAGATAATAGTGATGTTCTTCTTGCACTTCTGATCATCTGCAATTGATTTGTGCTGTGGATTTTCCTTTACATAGATAAAGATACATACCGCATTGTCTGAGCAGGAGCCAAGAATCAGAGCAGCCTTCTTCATGTAATACTGTTCAGTGCAGATAACAGATCAGGCCAGAGATAGCTTAGGGATGCACAGTCACAGCATCACTTACTTTTTTTCTTATTACATCCTTCTTCTCTGCGTTTAGTTAAGCTACCGCAGGTCCAGACACTTGGAAAAAATGCCTTATAATTTTTGACCTAACAATTAGTATACTTTGTTATATGATAAGTAGCCTTGTAATCCTTCTGCTCCCACAGTATCTTCAAAACTTAAAGAATATAAATTCCCTAAAACATCTCTGGATAAATCAAAAAGGAATACTGTATTTTAGCTTTCTCAATTTCTAAAATAGACAGTTTTTGAAGGTGTAATGAAGAGATAATAAGTGAGTTATGGTTGTATTTTTGAAACCCTATTTTCAGGCTTGTTATTACTTAACTTCATCTGCTTGAATGAGAGAGGCTACTGATGTCTCAAAAGGAAATCCTAGTTTCCAGGACTTCTAAAAAGCTAAGTGTCCCTTCAGTCTACTTGGATTTAGCTATTTAGATTGCTCCGAAAGTAATGCCTCCTATTAATTTCCTTGGAAACGACAACCGCTACAAAGAGCAAAATAACAATATTTGGTGGAGCAAATTCTCAGGTACAAAACACTATTTTTTAACTTAGACATCACCATTAACTATGTGTTTTCACCAGTGATGTACAAGAGCCTACATGCTGCATTTGCAAAAATTTATACCAGCAGAGTTGACCTGCTGTTGCCACTGCTGAAACAAAACCATCCAGTGCCTCACTGTGCTCACATCCACTGGTTGGTCTCGATCAGCATTCAGCAAGCCTCAGTGAATGTCAGTGGGGGCAATTTTTTCCACATGGAGGAATTCAGTTCCTTTGCTTCATCAGCCCTTCCATGTCAGGCATCATTCTGTCAGACCGCCCCTCTGCTGCCATCAGTCACACGGCAACAAGATGTAATGGAATATTGGTGGGAAGGTTCAACTTCTACTGCCGTACTACCACTGTCTTCCTCCTCTGACATCATGGACCAG